>NC_090320.1:255197637-255497637 GCF_040869045.1 Eurosta solidaginis | reverse complement strand
AGCAAAGTGGCCGGAGGTAAAGAAAAGTCTCTTCTGGCACCTACCTCCAGCTTTTACATATTAATTTAGATTAAATGGGAAGGAATGTCGGTAGCCCCTGGCTAGTATGAATTCCAGTGTGATTTCCGACGGCTGAGTATATAATTTTCAGTTTCATATATACTTCGACTTTTTCAATTGTTCACTACCCAAACTCAAAAGTTCTTTGACTACGGATTTTGGTTTCTCGCTTTGCAATTTCTTAAATGAGTTCTCTATCATGGCTGTACTTTCAACTTGCAATGGGCTTTAAGCTGCAATTGGAAACTAGAAAAACCATAAGCCTTGTTAAGCCACCTGCAGAAGTGCTACCATATCAAAATACATACATATTTAACTGTGACACAAATAGTCCATTTTTATTAGGCAATAAATTAACCCCCTCATGGCTTAAGAAAATTGTAAAAATAATTATTCAAATCACAGCATGTTGTCAAAATATATAAATTTTATGTGAACAGCTGGACGGAAAATGTACTTGTCGACCTCATTCAAGAAAACATGAAAAACTTCAGTTGATTTCCGAAAAAAATGCAAGTTGCATGAGCTGGATAAGAATAAAAGTACAAGTGGTATTCGACTTCTGCAAAACTTGCGTCATCAAAAGAACTCTTTAGTTTTGGCTTGCGTCATGGTCCTTAGAAATAATCATACAGGATATTAAAAATAATACAGAGTTCCATACGTTTTTCTAAGCATCATTATTTACATTTTTAATCATTTGAGGTGGGGAAGTCAATTTCCATTTTGGTGTAGGTCACACGTGTTGAGTGATTAATTGAGTGTGAAAAAGTGCGAAAAGGGAGAAATGAGATCACACAAAATATATACGCCTTTAGGTATGCAACACAAACCAAAAATACGCACTTTATATTAATTACGAATATTTTTAGTGGACAAACATTGTTGAAACTAATTTAGACCAAGTGCTTTAGCATTAAAATAACGAAGATTTATATTGCGAAATTTTCTTTTTTAGTGCTCGCTTAATTGCTTTTACTTTTACTTATGAGCGAATGTTGTAAGCTTTTTAGGTTAGGTTGAATTGACCGGTGAGTAAGGACCTCATAGACTGTGTGTGTCCATGGTGTTTATAAGCTTTTGAATGCGTGTAAATATTATGAGATGAGTTTTTAGGTACATTATTGTCAGTTGTGAACATTTGTATGAAAAAAATGCTTAAAAACTATATAAAAATTATTACGCAATTATTTGGCCTCACAACCGATTTTATGTGAACCTTGGTGTACTGAGCACTAATTTTTGATCAGCTATTAAAAGTCAAAAACCAATTTCCATTACTCCTTGCGAAATATTCCGTTTTTACACAAAAAGAAGTAAGGAGGTCTAAGTTCGGGTGGAACCGAACATTACATACCCAGCTGTACACTTGAAATGCTGTTGCTTAATAATGTTGCAAGGCTGCGCTATGATACATATACATATGGTTCTATTCTGAACTAATTTTTCTTCGAGTTATGGCTCCCGAAACATAGAAAATTGCTTAGTCATAAAAGGGGCGGTGCCACACCCATTTTTGAAAATTTAAAATTTTTCCCATTTATTGTTATAAATCCACTTGGGAAATGAAATACCGTTGATATAAAGCTATTTTTTGCAAAGATATAGCTTATTTCATTCGTCCACAACCCTTTTAAAAATCTTTTATATAAAAGTGGGCGTGGTCCTTAATCGATTTCGTTAATTTTTCTTAAAAGCATTCCTTATAGTAAAGGCAACCTCTCTGCCGACTTTTGTTACGATAGGTTTGACGATTTTTGATTTATGATTAATAATATTTGTATAATTCATTTTATCACAAGTGGGCGGTGCCACGCCCATTTAAAAAAAAATTTTTCAAATTTTTGTCAAGAGTCTCAATATCAGTCCACACGCCAAATTTCCACATTCTAGGTGCATTATTTCCTAAATAATCAGGTTTTTTGTGTTTTCCAAAATGTTATATATAAAAAGTGGGCGTGGTTATCATCCGATTTCGCTCATTTTCAATACCAATATATCCAGATAAAGTCGTGTACCAAATTTGGTAAAGATATCTCAATATTTACTCAAGTTATCGTGTTAACGGGCAGACGGACGCACGGACGGACATGGCTCAATCAAATTTTTTCTCTATACTAATGATTTTGATATATGGAAGTCTATATCTATTACGATTCCGTTATACCTGTACAACCAACCGTTATCCAATCAAAGTTATAATACCCTGTGTACAAGTACAACTGGGTATAAAAACCACATACTACATCCAAATGCGACTTTGTGGCACAAAACCACAACTGTAGCTATTAACCCAATGCGCACCAATTTAAATTTTATTGACCAATTGTTGTCAACAACTGAAATCCCTTGTCAGCTATTTATGTTAGAGCATACGTAACGCTGCTTGTCAGGTTGAAATTGAAGGCATAATAGGGGTATTCACTAGTGGTTACTTACTCACTTAATTGGCGCTTTTCTATCTAAACGGTTTTGGCCTCCAACAAAAAGCTATTCGCCGCTTTGCTGCACTACCTTGCGCCAACTGAATACGACAAAAGAACTCAAACCTCTTTCACCTGGTTCTTCCCACGGAGTGCTGACATTCCCTTTTCTCTGCTTCCATAGTCGGGAGCTAACAAGAATACTTTCTGGCCCCAGCGTCTGCTTTCATTCACTTAACATTTCTACGCCATGTTTGAATTTGCTGGCCTATTTTGATATCTGCATACTGCTCATAACTTGTAGAACTTGATTTTCGTATGCCGAACACTTTTCTGCTGAAATTTCTGCTTAGTCTAAAGTAGCATTACTTTGCAGAGGTGGTTAATGGCTGGGTTTAACGGTTCATCGTCTTCCTCGTTGTTTAGATATCAGAAGTTTCCATAAGTCTTCTAGTGTCCACTATTTTTCCTATAAGATTTCACCCACAGTATAGAAGATTTATGCCGGCCACGCAACTATCAGTTAAGTCATTCAGCCTCACGAGTTTTTTGTCTAAGTAATTGGTAACTTTTCCATGTACCTGGAAAACTTTTATGCCAGCATGTATGGTACGAAGTGCATGAGAAATACGTCGCACTTCTTGATTTCATTATTAGGTCAAAGATTACTTTAAAAGAGTACGTGCGAGAGATTTAAGAAACTTTTAAGAGCTCTTGGGTTTTTAGTGCCTTTTTGAGGCAAACAGTGCTTTCAATTGAAACTTTTAACATTGTCCTACGGAATGGCAGTTGTCTTCTTTTGAAGAACTTCTGAATGCTGTAATAGTCGTTGCCTTTGAGTAATTAATTTAAATTCGTATAGCTCAGACTTAAGCGCTGTTGGGTCAAGTGTGGCTATCGCTTCTCCCGCTATGAAGCCGATTAGCACCAGTAGGTAGTAGTAAATATGTAGTGCGAAACTGTCCCTTTGTGTGTCTATCACCCATTTTCGCTGCAGGGCACTTACTTCCCTTCATAGAAGGGTTTGCATTTCTGGACTGCAACAAGAGGAAAGATGGAGCAGATATTACAATTACTTCAAACCAGTGGAGTAATGTCTACGTCAGTGCAAAAGTTATCGACTTGATAGGACCAATGCCTGTTTCCTGGCCTACCCTCGTATTAAGGTATCTCTCTGTGTGGTATAGGAGCAGATGAATGATATGTTAAAAAACCTACATTTGATCATTATCGTGGTGAGACACCTTTCACGGTCTTTCACAAGCGAGAACTAGAACGAGAAGCTCATTCTGTGCCCAGCGCATACGTCGATAATAGTGATGGTTCCTTGGCAAACTAAATAAAAGATTTGTTTGAGCTCTAAACGGAGGATCATAGCAAACGGAGGCTCATAGCAAACTACAGCACTGGCTTTGTCAATACAACGTTTTTCAGGAGAAATTTCTCACAGAATATTCATGTTCTTCTTTTTCTTTGGCAATGAGGAGACTCCCCGAAGGTTTTCGCAAGTTTTAGAGATTTTGATGGTCCTTTCCAGAAACTAGCCCCATTAAGCCACAATTCCGACCATCGCGGGTACGATTTGATATGACGACGTTGAGATGTTTATGTCATCCAATCCCCTTCCGTAAGCAACTAGAATTCGCCAATGCTTGGCCAGCTAAATAAGTTAAGGTTGACAATTGGGCTAGAGAATCCATTAATTGCACTGGCAGCCCCTTGAAAAAGATGCGCTACAAAACTTCTTGTCCATGTTCGCATCCATCGATGGATTTTTCTTGACCTTCACAACGCGCCACCCTCTTTAATTTCCTTAGAAAAAAAGGCTACGAAGGGCAAAATATAAAAAAGTTTAGCTCATTGAACAAAGATATCGTATAAAAATGAATATACTCTGTGAGCTCTGCTCAACTGAGTATAAAAATACCTAATAGTGGCTCGAAAGGCGCTTTAAGTCAGCAAAACAATTCGCTGTGATATTTGAAACCCTTACAGCGAAGATCTTGGACCAGAATGTGTTAAAGCTATTCTAATACATCATTCGACGAGGTGTTTAAGAAATAGGCGTCATTAGATTGGAAGAGTAGGTAGCTAGCACAACTACTCAAGCCCCAGAAATATTCTAATCTCGGCAAACTCAATCACCCTGCTTGCCAGTTCTGACCTACTGCAAGCTGGACGTGTCCAAACATGTCGGGAGTGTTATCAACAGGGGCATTTTTTAAATTAAAAATTTATTCCTGCCGTAGATATTGTGCGTAAAATAGTTGACAAACACAGAGTTTGACTTTAGTGAAAACGTAGTAAGTTTCATGCGTGGAGTAAAAGACGACTAAAACACACAGGCCCGAAAGTTCGAGAAGTCAAGAGAGCGTTCCGGCATTAGTCGATCACATAACAGAAAATACATATCCGGCAAAGGACTTTCTTCTATGTCCGTAGCACTAACCTAAGCCGTATTCGTCTCTTGACTGGCAGGGGTTCGCAAACCGCGTAGACGTATTTCTGTCATAAAATCCTTATAACCAAAAATTGATTTGAATTACGAGGATAAGCAAAGTTTTTGGGCATCCCTAGTAATATTATTCTATTTATAAACATTTAGTTCGGTATGTGCACATATTTATATGCTTGCCGCGTGGTATTATCTTTATTCATTTTTCAATTCCATAAGGTTCATTAAACTCTAAATAAACGCTTTAAACAATTTTAGAATTATTGAATCAATGTAATGAAGGGTGGTATGGGCAACGGTAGCTATAAATGTGTACATATGTAAGTATGTATATAAAAAAAATGTTGGCGCGATTTACCTCCGAAAAGATTTAGGCCGAGCTTCTCTTGCAGTTTGTGGAAGGGGTCCTACGTTTTTTATGTCGACTCCGAATGGCATCTGCAGGGCAGATGAATTGTCACTGAAAAGCTCATCATGGCAGAACTACACTGGGAGAGTTTGCCAAATCACTACTATAGGGCGAACCCTTTTAGAAAACGTGTTTCAAAATTTTTGATATTGCTTTGCCCGATTTCGTAGGCGGAGCACACCACGATGGCCGCCATGAAGAAAACTGGTATAATGCATCTATCGATTTTCAAAAGTGATGTCATTGGCGGTGCCAATTGACACCTCGGGAATAACTTAGCAATAGAATCAGATAGCTACTCGTAGATAAGCGATAATCGATCTCCGATCTTTTGAAGTGGCTTCTAAAGAGCTTACGATTTGTTCTGGAACGAAAGCGAGAATTTCTAGAAGAAATCGTAAGATCTACATACTATAATATATATGAAGCTACTAAATGTAATGTCGCGTGCTTTACGAGTATTTCGTGATTCCTTAATCTCTCGAAAAGAAGAGCTCTCGATTTCTCGAGTATCGAAGTTCTCACATTTGATCAAGTAGAAATTGTAAATTCTGCTACAATACTTCCAATGCAGTAGCCTAGCTCTCGATTTCTCGAATCTCGAAATTTTCGAGAAGAAATCGTAAGCTCTACATATAGTGCTATAAAAGGAGAAGACGAGCTCTTGATTTCTCAAGTCTCGAAATTATCGCGAAGAAATTGAAAGCTCCACATATAATACTGGCAGTCCACCCACTATGTCAAGAAGCTCGGGAGTTTCACGGGTATTTCGAGATTCAGGAATGTCTTGAGAAGCCAAATTTTGCGCTTCTGTTGGAGAAGAAATTAAGGGCTGCTCTAACACACATATCATCTTAAACTGCCATTTTTAGATTGTAAAAATTTCTGAGGATTTGAAGAGATAATTCTTGATCCTTTGTTGTCGTCTTGGGACTCTATCTGAAATTTTTGTGGTTCTACTGTGTAGTTTTCGGATCGACAATTAACCATCCACTCACGTCGTCCGAGCCACTATACAAACATACCTACATACGAATGTTTGCAGGTCAATTATTGTCAACAATGCATTTCTGAGCAGTTAATGCAGTTTCTATTCATTCACAAAGCCAATTATGATGGGCTTGATTGCATTACGTAGCTTGTTAACCAGGTGTGCGTGCAAAAGTCCGCCTCAACTCCAATGTTTTACTAATGCCGTCATAAGTGGCTTTATGATTCTATAGATAAAGCTAGGAAAAAATAGCGGCGCCCCGTTTATGATTTGAATTAGGGGTACTATTTTTATTTTTGGGAACTTGTCACAAGAACAGGTCTAGTCAGAACTATCCATGAAGGGAATACCTAATGATTTCGAAGTATTTTTCTCTTAAAAAGGATGATTCGCCACCTTTTTCATTCTTTAGATGTACTTTTTAAGTACCCGTATTTAGAAAACATTTGGGTAATGTAGAAATTTACCTCACCAAAGCTTCTAATGATCCATGGTTTAACAGTTGCACTTAGTCACATGTCCAAAAGGTTTTCTTCCCTTTTTCTTGGCTAACTACTTCCCTGCGCTCTTGGTGCCTCTGCTTTCCAAATCCTTCTTCTTTTTCCCAACGCCAGTAGGTCGATAGGAATTGAGCCGGTGCCCACCGGCTGATTCTGATTCAGCTATTCTCAGAAGGGATATTATCTGAAGAGAAATTAGTATTTTACCGCTGTTCTTCCTGTAAAGTATTTTGCCCTTAGTTCTCGGAGACGTACAGTAGCGTATATAAGGACTCTACTACGGAGATTGTAGTTATGAGTAGGAGCGGCCGTATGAGCTGGTGGCGCCGTAGGGTGCGAGAGTTTGAAAATTTTCAAACCAGCTTTTAAGTAACTTCTCGATGAGCTAGAGACTTGAAATTTCGAACTTAATTCTGAAGTCGATGACACGATACAAACAGATTCGCTAGGGGGCCCAGGGGATGAGATATTTAGAAAAATCGTACGAAACGGAGGGAATTTTGGGGATTGATTTTTATGTAAGTTCTCATTGAGCTACACCTGTAAAACTTCACAGATAGGATAAGACGCCGAGAAAATTTAAGAAAAGGATAAAAAATCCGCACAGATCGAAATATTTAGATAAGAATTTGGAAATTTGGCGTTTTGAGATCCATTTTAAAGTAACTTCTCATTGAGCTACAAACGTGAAACCTCAGAGACAGGTTAAGACACCGTGACAAAAGAACAAAAGGAAAAGAAATCCGTTAGGTGGCGCACGGATCGAAAAAATTGGATAATAATTTGGAAATTTGAAACCGGGTTTTAAGTAACTTCTCGATGAGCTAGAGGCTAAAAATTTATAGCTTAATTCAGAGGTCGATTACATCCGATGACACGGTACAAAAAGTTTCGCTAGAGGGCGCACGGACTGAGATATTTAAAAAATCAAAAGAGAACGGAGGGAATTTTGGGATTGATTTTTATGTAAGTTCTCATTGAGCTACACGCGTAAAACTTAACAGATAAGTTAAGACACCGAGAAAATGTAAGAAAAGGAGAAAATAAAATAAAAATAATTTTAAGCACTTCCTTTATATAAATGGGCAAAAATCAGCGAAAAATATTCTTGCTAAACTTTGATTTTTAAATTTTCACATAGAAGTTCCAAAATTATTTATTAGAATTAAAAATATAAAGGTGGAGCGCAATTGATTGACTAATAATATCTCCTTTCCTACCAACTTTCCAATCCAAGTAATGTGCGCTCCACTTTTATATTTTTAATTCTCATAAATATTTTTGCAATTTCTATGTAAAAATTTAAAAATCAAAGTTTAGCAAGAATATGTCTTTATATAAGGAGATATTATTCGCTTATTTTTGTCCACTTATATAAAGGAAGTGCTTAAAATTTGTTTTTTTTTTTTTGCTCGATACTTTTATAACGAAATTTGTAAGCAACGAGTGCTCAAACCTTGATATCCTTGGACCCTTTTCCCAAAAAAACTAACAAAAAGCTTCTTTTTCCAATAAAAAAAAAATGTTTACGAATTCGGACTACGTTGGTGCCTTCATTTCCAATAATTTTTTGCCTTTGAAAAGGATTTAGTAGTCTGTTAGAAAATTTGTGTCTTGTGATATTAGAATTGATATTAGCACCGGTTCGGCTTTCTTTCCTTGTAAGAAGGCTTCTGCTTTCACGCGGGGAAGAGTATTGGTTCGAATGCAGTCGTCTAGCCAGCAGGAGTCTGTTAACATTATTGGTAGCAAGAATCTCACAGAAACTAAGTCTGCGGTTAAAGGCTTGTGTTCAAGGTCTACCCTTCCTTTTTTATATGTTAAGCGTCAGAAAAGTATATTCAAGAATCAATCAAGCCACTCCCATTAAATTCATCACTTACCTAAATTTCAAATTTGACTGATCTTCTGCAATCATCACTCTGTATTTTTGAGAGAAATGTTCAAATTTTTATGTTCAAAATTTTAAGACCTTTTAAATTTTCATACAACAATAGCGTCAAATGATCTACTAATCTGGAAGATAAACACATTCTTCACCTTTAAATACGAATCGAATATTCTTATCAACAATTATCATTTCTTTGCAGCGGCAAAGCGAACACACTGGACGGCGAAGCGGTGTCGGCGATGATAGCGGCAACAACAATTGCAGACATGCAACAAAGACCACAGACACCCCGCGAATTCAAACAAGCAACACCAATCTCAATTAAGTCAGCAACATATTCACAGAAATCGACTGCATCAGCACAGTCGGATACTGTCGGTGACAACCATTCACTTGGGTCGCCCATAGAGACGCGCGCAGAGACGGTTGTCTCTGGCAAAGGAGATTCAGAGAATAACGGGTCAGGTGTACAAGTGGGTGCACTACAAGATGTATGTAGCGATGATGACGGTAGCAGTCCAACATCCACAAAATGGGAGAGTGATACAGATGCATTACAACTAGAAGATATAACAATGGCTAATACAATAATGAATGAAAGAAATATGTCATCCTCGCTGAATAAAAATGATAGTTTGGCGAGCTTACAAAGTAAAAGCGATAGCATAAAAACACAACTTGATGATACACCTACAGTGCTCTCGCGTGCGCAATCCGCTAAATCTTTATTAATCGAAGAAGACATAGATGAGGGTGATGGTAGTTTTTTAGTGATGGATGAAGATGTGCAGCATGATGAGCGACTGGAACCGCCAAGGTCAGAGCGTGCAATCAGCGCTAAAAGTCGCAAAGACGATACGCGTGCTTGTGGCGATGATAATTACGATTTAATTGGAGCACATGCACATACACCAGCACATACACCAGTACAAACACCAGCTCCTACACGTTCTCGCTCTCCGACAATAGCTGAAATAAAAGCGCTTTCACGTCGCAATTCAATTATAAAATCTATGGAATCATTGTACGATCGTCCACCTTCAAGACAACAAGCGGCTGTTATCAACTTTGATAATGCAAGCACTGAATCTGGTTCTGCTGCAAGCTTACAGCTTAATACTGCTATACCAATAAAGCCACAGCATACGCCACTTAAACAAAAAGCGAAAACATCACATTTCTTGAGATCCAACAATCGACGTATTTCGCCTGTAAAGCAAGCAATAAAAATGCAACCACCTGCTGAACTTTATCCACCTACGTTGCAACGTTTCGAGAAGCCACGTGATGGTTTACTTAAAACATTCGATCAACTCGATTCTAGTAGTTGGGAGGTGATTATGTTGGGTCTTAATTCTATTGTACGTTTAATGCGTTATCATGCAGAGTATTTAGAGAGTCAAATGCATATGGTTTGTATACAGCTAACACGTTCCGTACGTAATCTTCGATCGCAGGTAGCACGTGCCGCTTGTCAGGCATCTACTGAACTGTTCACGCTCAAATCGAAGTGTCTAGAGCAGGAATGCGATGATTTGGTTTGTGCGCTGCTACATCGTACTGCTGATACAAATCGTTTTTTACGTGCCGATGCTACACGTGCCCTTGAATCAATGTGTGATAATTTAACACCACTAAAAATTCTAAATATACTTACCACAAAAGGTGTCGCCCATCAGCATGCTTTGGTGCGTACGACAGCAGCGAAATTGTTACATCGTCTCGTTGAACGTTTGGGCAGTGATAAAGTTTATACGATGCAACGTGAAAATCGTGATAAATTTTTTGTAACGTCCGCTAATTTGTTGTTGGAGGGTAGTTTAGAGACACGTAGTTATGCGAAATCAATATTCAAATTGCTGTCGGGTCATCCGAATTATAATCGTTTGTTGACTGAAGTGATACCGCAACGTACATATCGAAATGTGGAGAAGACGCTAAAGAGTATACGTTAGACAAATTTTATTTTTTATTTTGAATTAGGAGTAATATTTCAAATTAACTTACATAGTTATTTAGAGCATATACGATTTTTATGTAGGTATAAAACACATTATTTACATATGATATGTACTTAATTTCGAATCTTTGCACTTATGTTTATGAATATTTAAGTTTGCAAATTTCGTATTTATGAATTACGGAAACTTGCATTCTCAAATTTATGAATTTGTGAGTTTTCGTATAAGAATTATAGGTTTTGTAATTTTTAGCTTTAAAACTTCCAGAATTTAAATTATTTAATTTTACCACCTAGGAATGATTAATTGATCCAGTTTAAATACTTTTAAAATTAAAATGTTTTAAATTTAAAGCTTACTGAACTTCAGAAATTTGATATTTTATTTTCGACTTCTCGAAGTTATGCATGTTTTGATCACTCGAACCGTTGTTTTTTTTTTTATATTTTTTTAGCTTTAAAATTTTCCAAAATTAAAATTATTTAATGGAATGTTCAAATAATTCAGTGTATGGGGTTTTCAGTTTTCGAATTTTTAAATCTTTCACTTACTGAGTTTTCGAAATTTCAAATTTAGATTTTCGACTTTTCGAAGTTACGCATATTTTGTGTATTCGGATCTTACGAGTTTTCGCAGCAGAACGCAAAAGAATTTTATATTTCTAATTTTACAATTTATTTCGTCTGATATTTTCTTTTTTAGTATTAGTTATTATAGCATATAAGTTATGTATGTATGGGAAATCGAGTATCATTTTAATATAACGAAACTTACAATTGTAATATACTACAAAGCATATTTGTAATAAGTGTTTAAGATAATCGTTTTAACGGCTACATACCTACATATATTACATGAATATTATTATAATATAAATAAATCTAAACTGTTATGAAAAATACTTAATTTGTTCGTAATTTCAATGGTTTACTGTTGTTTTAGAAAAATAAAATAAAATAAAATAAAATAAAATAAAATAAATGTAAGGCGCGATAACCTCCGAAGAGATCTAAATCCGAACTTCTCTTCCAATTTGCGTCGTGCTCCTCTTGATTTTCCCTACAAATTGGCCGGACGGGACCTACATGTTTTATGCCGACTCCGAACGGCATCTGCAAGGCAGATGAGTTGTCACTGAGAGATTTTCATGGCAGAAATACACCCGGAGCTCTTGCCAAACACTGCCGAGGGGCGATCCTGCTTAGAAAATATTTCTTCTAATTGAAAAACCTTATTTCCCTACAAATTGGCCGGACGGGACCTACATGTTTTATGCCGACTCCGAACGGCATCTGCAAGGCAGATGAGTTGTCACTGAGAGATTTTCATGGCAGAAATACACCCGGAGCTCTTGCCAAACACTGCCGAGGGGCGATCCTGCTTAGAAAATATTTCTTCTAATTGAAAAACCTTATTTCTAAAATTTTGATGTTGCATTGCCCGGGGTGTGAACCCAGGGCATACGGTGTGGTAGGCGGAGCACGCTACCATCACACCACGGTGGCCGGTGTTTTAGAAAAGTTTGTGATTTTAAATTTAATTGTAATCGAATTTAATGCTTTAAACTACAAACGAGTTGGAAAATATAGTTGTCTCCATACAATGTTTTCTTAATTCGTTCAGTATTTTCTTAATTTGAAGTTTTTTTTTGTATAAGAAATTCTATGTTCTATTAATAAAAATAGGCCCCAATCAAAGCCCTAAACCTACAGCTGTATTTGGTAATTAGATTCGAAAATAAATTAGCTTTAATTTGTTGTTTTGTGATTTGCATATCGTTCTTGGAACTAATGGTACGTTTGCTTTCCAATAGTAAAATTTTTTTTTAATATTCGAAATGGTAACACAAGCTCCATTCTGTTATGCGATTCGAAAGAAAATTCTCTCGTTTTATTTGATAGTAGACAAATTTATTTTAGACCTAGTTTTGAGGTTTTTTCAATAATATTTTCAAACATTACAAATATTTGAAATCACAAGCCCGATTCGTTGTTTATACAAGATTAAAATTAGTTTATTACAATTAACTCTACTCTGTGCGCTATATTGAATTCAAATAAACAAAACCATTACAGCTCAAAACTTTTACCAGAATCCTATTATGTTAGTCCCTACTGTACTTTACTTTTTAAGTTTGCTCTCGAATTTTAAAATTTATTTTCGAATAGCGGAATTTATCTTCGAATTTTAGAATTTGTTTTATTATATTATTGTTTTAATATAATTTTGTTATAGAATAGGGCTCCAGGTAAATCTATAAATTGTATCTAAAAATATTTTTCGGAAATGCAATTGCAACACACACAGAAACAATTTTTTTTTGTTATATCGACCTACTGACCTGCAAGATAGCGAGTTCGACTTTGGCAGTTGTCTAAGTTTTTTCTTTCTTCTATATTAATTAAAATTTTTTTCTTTTTCAGAAAAAATTTTTCATAACAATAATAAGATAAAATAACTATTGTTAGGCCTTGAGCTCGTGTCGAACCCGCGATCACACACAGAAACTATCGAATCGAATTACAGAATGAAGTCACAGTAAAAATTCGAATTCGTTCAAATTTATTTTCTTTAGCTTGAGCTTTTTTGTAAATTTTTTTAGAATTTATTTTCGAATGAACTTACCATAATAAAGATTCAGGCAGTAGTTCTATATTTTTTGTTTTTTTTTTTTTTTTTTAATTTTAAAAGTTTTACATGCTAAATTCTTATATTAATTCCTTAACCAACAATTTTATTGTTTAATATAAACACTAAGTAGAAAGTTTCATTTAAAATCCAATCAACTTATGAGCTAAGTTTTTTTATATTAATTTCATATGTAAACGGCGCACAACAAAAGTAAGTATGTATGTACATTTATTTATATAATATCGAATTTTATGAATTGGTTTAAAAGCAAATTAAAGCACACATTATTTATCAGAGAATCTACCTGTTAAATTCAATTATGCATGTATGGGTGTGTAGCGTTCAGTTTCATAATTATAAGGACATGAGTCGGTCGTCGTTCAAACTTTTGAAGAACGTCCTAAAAAATATCTCAGAATTCGGTTGAATAGCGCTTAGTTTCATAGTTTCAGAATTCGGCTGTAGAATGTTCTATCTCGGAATTGGTTCCGAAATGCACCCTCTCAGCACAAATTCAGTAAATTTTTTGCTAAGGCAGGACAATATTTACATACATATGTGACCCGGTCTATGAAAAGGCGGCTTATGACTCAAAAAAAATACTACTACTAAGAAACTGAAGAAATGCATTGTTTATATTTAACAGCTGTTTCTCGTAATTTCTTTTTGGAGTCATAAGCCATCTTTTCATAGACCGGGTCACATATATATTCTTATCAAGAATATTTTAGTTCTTTTTTTGTAAATAAAAAATGATTTACATCAAAAAATAGATACATTTTTTTAACGATTTTAGAAGTTTTGGAATTTTTTTGTGAATCTTAAAATTTTCAAGTTTTTAATTTTTGAAAATTCTAAAACTAATTTAATCAAAGGCAGTGTATACTTTTTAGTTTTTCTTCTGTTTTCGACCTTATACTTTTTCGAACGTTTCGAACTTTTGAGAAATGAATTACAATTCTAACATATATCCTAACTTGTCAATGTGTTGAATTTTATCATTAAATTTTATATTTGGGTCCTAATTTTGGGGTTAAACTTGAGTTTTAAGTTTTTTATTACAGATTACATAAATTTCGAAATTTCTAAGTTGTAATGTCTGGGGTTTTTAAATTATTAAAATTTTCAAACTTGTAGCCAAATATTCATGGTATAAAAACATCCTAACATGGGAATAGAGCTGCAATTTTTAAATATTCATCTTTTTTTGTTGTTTAATTTTTCGAAAAAGTCTGGTAAAACATGAGTAATGTATATAGCACTTACTGTTAAGGCAATGCATTTAAATTGTTGTTGTTTTAATGACCCTTTAAACATAAAGGAATGCGGTATGCTTGTACGAACGAAGGGAGAGGACCCATTGAGCCTTTCTTTTTGAATATACTCCAATAAACGAAGTCTTTAGGTGCCGCCTCTCACTTCTTGCCCACAATATCCTTCCTTCCTTGTAACTTTTGAGTATAAAATAAGGTAAGTAAAATATAAGGGTGGAAGAGTTTTTACCATTACCCCAGCGGGTTAGGGGGGGTCAGAATATACCCGCGGTAGGTATGCCTGTCGTAAGAGGCGACTAAAATACCAGATTCAAGGGGCTGTGTAGCGCAACCCTACAGGTTGCCAGCGCAACATATAGCTTCTCCAAACCCAATTGTCAACCTCACCTATCCGCGGCGAATCCTGCTTCACTAACAGACGAGGCTCTGGCGACCCTAAGCTCCTTATGGAACTTGGGGTTGGGGAGGGAGGGGATGGCCTGAAGGTTTAATGTGGCCACATAAATCGTTCCCGAGATGGTCGGGCCAGCACCTTAATGGTGCTGTGGTACCGGAGCGTACCGGATCTGTATCCGGCAAAGGACCATCACATCGATAACACTCCCCAAAGCCTTCGGGGAGCAACCTTATCGCTACAACAACAACAACAGTTTTTACCATTACAACAACAACATAATTTTTGAGTGACTGTGCTACGCTATTTTTAGAGGTGCTGACGCGTAATGTAAAATAAAAATTAATAAATGTAAGCCGCGATAACTTCCGAATAGATCAAAGGCCGAGCTTCTCTTCCAATTTGCGACGTGCTCCTCTTGATTTTGCCTACAAATTGGCCGGACGGGACCTACATGTTTTATGCCGACTGTGTGTAAATGTGCGTATACTGTCCTTATAACTATGACTACAGGATTCGCATTGCTTTGTTCACTAATAGTCTGCAGTTTTGTTGTAAATAATTTATGCATAATTTTGACATTTTGACCATAAGTAAGCCATTTAAACTTATTAAGGTTTTTAGTGTATAAAGGTTTTACATTTTGACGGTTGAGTAAACAATCACGCTATCTAGGCTGAATAACATCCTATCTTAGAATTCGGATGAAGAATGCTATTTGTCAGAATTTTATTTTTAAACGCCCCTTCCAACGTCAAAAGGTATTGAATTTCAAAAGTGCATCCGATTCAGGGGTCGATATCAGCAACTCTAAAATTACCTCATTCAGTATTATGTGAACTTAAGTTTTAGGCCTGTATTAACAAGTCATGCTAAACATAATAGATTTTCGATAAAGGCCTAATGAAATGTAAGTATTCTCATCTTATCATGTTAAACAATTTGTTTAAAAAAAATATAATAATAAAACAAACACTCAACGTGTCTTCATTTTCCTCCGCTATTAACCGCATCGTCTTCGTCACCATCGCTATCCTCCAACTGTTATCTGCGTTTACGTTGACCATCATCACGTAAACGACGGTCATCACGCTGGTAGGGATGATTTCGTCCATGATTATTGCCTCGATCTCTATCCATTCTTCTATCCCTTTCACTGCGATCTCTACCACCACCCCGATCATAATTTTTACTCGTCCCGCAACCGCTATTTCCACCATTCTTGCCACCCACACCAGTCAAACAACTGAAATCTGGTGAATTCGTACGGAAAGGATTAGAAGAGATCGGTGATGATAGTTTATTATACTCATTTAAACTTGAATCATAGAAATTGGGATAGCTAGTGCTACGTAGCATGGTATTATCATTGGGACGTGGCATACCATAACGTTCACATTCATTGGGTAACGAACGTCGTTTATTTCCAGCATTTGTTTCACCTTGCAATTTTATTGTTACTGATTTTCGATAGAGAGTCAATCCAGTGAATAATTTTAGTGCATAAGATGGCGTACAACGATGTGTGTATACTACAAAGCCGAAACTACGCTGACGTCCATTATTGTCCTTTGGTATACGTACCGATTCAATGGGTCCAGCTTGCAAGAAAATTTCGTATAGTAAATCCTCAGTGACACGATCTTCTAAATTTCCAACATAAAGCGTGCGGCTCTGTTCATCGTCCTCATCGTCGGATGCATCCCCTGCAGCGTTGTTGTCATCATATGCAAAATGAGGTGACCGCTGATTCAACGTGTAGTTGGACGGTGCAGACATTGCATGCAGCATTTGGTTTGCTAGCTGTATAGCAGCTATTTGTTGTGCCTGCCACATATTTATGCACTCTTAATTGTAATTAGTTTGATAGTAAATTTTGTTTTCATTAAAAAATTCCAATAAATTAGGACAATTCCGATAAAATGCACCTTGTTTTTTGTTATTTTGTACTGTCAAATATGACATTGGCGATGTAGGTATGTACACTGTTGAATTGCCAACAGCGAAATTTGGCATAGAGGGAGTTCACTTCAATTGGTTAATGTATAGTATGTTATAACTCAGTGGGAAGCTTTTTTGCAGTAGCAACCTCAAGGCAAGCATTTATATGTTAAGGGCCAATTAATGGTAACTTATAATTGTAAAACCATAACCAGATAAAACAGCTGATCGAACCTACCTTATGGAAATCAATGTAATCGATTAATGGTGCCATACCATAACGCGAACGCCATACCCATACCATAGCCAACCAATTGGTTTTTGCAGAATTTATTAACTTTTTGTTGATTTTATTTATTGTTTGGATACGTTTTAAGTAAGATACTTATTTTTTGTGGAATATGTTTATATTTTTTTGCGTTTTCTTCATTTTTATGAAATTTTCACTATTTTTAGGTTAAGGCACCATTAACAGATCACATTGGAGATGGTTATGGATATGGGTATGGGTACGACTATGGTGTTAGGGTTAAGGAAGTTTAATTAGCCCTTTATGGACATAAAGAATAAAAAAAAACCATTCGGTTCGGTAAGGTTTGCAATATGTATGTATATCACCAATAACCGATTGCATTGAATCCTATAACACACAGAATATAATAATCTAAAAACAAGCTGTGCAAAATTTCAGCCGAATTGGAAAACTGAATAGAATCGCCCCGCAGCATTTTAATATTTTTAAAACTATATGCATTCAGGGTGCAACAGTTTAAATAAAATAATTGATGAAAGTAAATTTTTAATCTATATTACTTAAAAAAAACTCACAGAACTAGATTACGAAGGTAAAAATCAGTAAAAGTGTATTGTATTGGTTGTGAGATTTCGCGAAATTGTCGGCTTTCTAAACAAAAGAAAACGTAATCCTAGATATCTTGAGTTTTTTGTATGGAATACCCGATTTAAAAATGGTTCACATCACGAGCTCTGCTACCTTACCAGAATATTTATTTTTTATACTCAACGTGTTTGCATAACTGTGGATAACGGTTGGTTGTACAGGTATCAAAATCATCATCGAAAACAAATTTGATGGAGCCATGTCCGTCCGTCTGTCCCTTAACACGACATATTTAGTAGATATTGAGATATCTTCACCAAATTTTATACACTAGCTTATATGGACCCAGAATAGATTGTTATTGAAAATGAACCCACTTTTCATATATATAACATTTTGGAAAACACAATAAACTTGATTATTTAGTAAATAATACACCAAGAATGTTGAAATTTGACATGTGGATTGATACTGAGACTATTGCTAAAAATGTCAAAAAAATTGTTTAAAATTGGCGTGGAACCGCCCACTTGTGATAAAATAAATTTTACAAATATTATTAATCATGTATCGAAAATCGTTAAACCTATCGTAACAAAATTCGGCAGAGAGGTTACCTTTACTATAAGGAATGCTTTGAAGGAAATTAACGAAATCGGTTAAAGACCCCGCCCACTTTTATATAAAAGATTGTTAAAAGGGTCGTGGAAGAATAAAATAAGCTATATCTTTGCAAAAAAGAGCTTTATATCAATGGTATTTCATTTCCCAAATGGATTTATAACAATAAATAGGAAAAACTTCAAATTAAAAAAAAAAATGGGCGTGGCACCACCCCTTTTATGACAAAGCAATTTTCTATGTTTCGGGAGCCATTACTCGAAGAAAAATTAACGGATCTTAATAAAATTTGGTACACAAATTTTCCCTATGGCAAGAAATATTTCTATTAATCAGAAATTAACGAGATCGGTTAAAGACCACGCCCACTTTTATATAAAAGATGGTTAAAAGGGTCTTAGATGAAAATAATAAGCTATATCTTAGCGAAAAAGAGCTTTGTATCAATCGAATTTGTCTTTCTAAATTGAATTATAACACTAAATTGGAAAACACAAAAATTTTTGAAACTGGGTGTGGCACTGCCCCTTTTATGACTAAGCAATTTTCTATTATTCGGGAGCTATAATTCGAAGAAAAATTAACATATCGTAATGAAATTGTGTACACATATTTTCTCTATAGCAGAAAATATTTCTAGTAAAAATGGACGGGATCTGTTAAAGACCACGGCAACTTAGATATAAAACAAGTTAAAAAGGGTTGTAGACTAGAATAATAAGCTATAACTTGGCAAAAAATTGTTTTGAATCAATGATATTTCACTTATCAAGTTTTATTGTAAGAGGAAATGGGGAGACATTTTTTTTTAAACGGGCGGTGCCACGTGTTATGTAAAAAAGTAATTTATCTGAAATGAAATGTACAATTTTATCTCATGCTGAGTATATACTTTTCCGTTACACCCGAACTTAGACACCTTTACTTGATATTCATATATTTTGAAACTTATCAAGTTGCTATTCTGAATTGTGATCTATTTTTCACATAAGTCTAGAAGTAGCTCATAAACTGTTGGTCTGAACATTTTATGATGGAATATTAGCACGAAAGAAGATATTTAATGTGGTGGCAATCGTTTTCGCACTTTCATATAAAAAAAAAACTATATATTTTTTTAGAACAAAACAGTGTTTTTTATTATTCGTTTGAAGCCGATAATTCCGCAAAATCTTAGACCCAATAAAATTTCCCTGGTTCTTACTGTCATGATCTATTTTGTTGTTACCAGTGTAAATGACTTACAAATTAACGATTATCAATTATCTATATAAACCGATGCGCCCAGAATGCATATGGTTTTAAAACTTTTCAAATGCCACATGCCGTATTTGCAAAACAAATCCATATATACAACGAACGGATTACTGGCCATTAGCCATATGTGTGGAATGAAACACAACAGCAACATCTGCCTATCAAGACTTATGTATAAAAATATCAGGAGCATTCCCGTATTAAGTTTTAACTAGTTAACTTAATCTGACATTGTCCATACATGCAACATATTACTTCTTTGGCGATTGCATAACGATGAGGAAACGAAGCAAGTTACTCATAGCCGTCTCCCTTTTTCTCCGCACTCTCGGCCACCAATCGAAAGAAAACAAATTTGTTTGCGGCAATTGCATCAGCTCTTGAATGCCTATTTGTGTAACTTATTTGAAATTTTACGCACTTTCTTTTTTTTAATGAAATTAGTACAGTTTTTATGTTAAGACACTAATTACCTATGCAAATAAATGCGGTTAAGTATACCCATAATAAATGCAAGGCGCAATAGCCTCAGAAGATTTTAGACCGAGCTTCTCTTCCGATTTGCGTCGTGCTCTCTTTATTTTCCCTACAAATTGGCGGGACGGGACCTACATGTTTTATGCCGACTCTGAATGAATTTTCACTGAGAAGCTCTTAATGGTAGAAATACATTTGGAGTGTTTGCCAATTAGAAAATGTTTTTTCTAATTCAAAAAACTTGTTTCGAAATATTTAATGTAAATTTTCACTGAGAAGCTCTTAATGGTAGAAATACATTTGGAGTGTTTGCCGATTAGAAAATGTTTTTTCTAATTCAAAAAACTTGTTTCGAAATATTTAATGTAAATTTTCCCGGGAGGAGGCGGAGCTCGCTACCATCAAGTAGGCCAAGACTGTAGCTTTTTAACATAATTTCCGCTACAACTAAGTGTTACTTACTTAAGATTGTCTATGAATATGCCCGCATGCTGTAATTAACCTTAAAACCTATTTTAATTTTGACTATGACTATGTGTCAAAATCGTATGTGACCCGGTCTATGAAAAGGTGGCTTATGACTCAAAAAAGAAATTGCAAGAAACAGCTATTAACACCTGTTTCTTTTTTTTTTTTTTTTTTTGAGTCATAAGCCACATTTTCATAGACCGAGTCACATATATGTTATACTCCTATATTGCTAATAGAAAATGCTCGCAATGTGTTTTGAATTCGAAATCAAAACAAGACAGCCTATAAAATTTTTGTGATTGAAGCAGCATAAGTGTGATAAGAAAAAAATTTAATTTAGGTACATTCGATTATTTAATACAAAAACGAAAACGTTTAAACAGAAATATATCGGCACTCTGGTGTTTGGGAATGTACCTAGCCTTTTGTAGCAATACAGGAGTGTTACATATATGCTCAAAATACATATTACAATTGAATTGTATCTCTGTATTTCTGCAGGTCTGCCGCTAAGCATGAGAATTTTCATACCCGTTGTAGCAGCGGTAACACCCGTCTATGCATCAAAATAAATTTGTACGGGTACGTACGAAATACAGTTTTCTATACAGAAAAATTGATGCTGTAACTATTTTGGGTGGCCTCCGCGGTGAGGTGACAGCGTGCTTTGGCTACCACATCGAATTTTAAAGAAAATTTTTTTCAATAATACGAACGCCTAGATTGTCTTTGTGAATTCATACAAGTGGCGAATGTTTGAAAAAAAAAAATGTTCACATAAGTAAACAGCCTGGCTCACCTGTTCAATCGCTGTTCAATTACTTAAATTATTTGCTCACTAGTGTTTTTCAAACATTTTTGTCGACGAC
The DNA here is from genome assembly GCF_040869045.1 of Eurosta solidaginis. Classification (NCBI taxonomy): domain Eukaryota; kingdom Metazoa; phylum Arthropoda; class Insecta; order Diptera; family Tephritidae; genus Eurosta; species Eurosta solidaginis. The sequence goes on along the minus strand of NC_090320.1, from coordinate 255,476,171 downwards.
TGGTTTATTGCATTATTTACATATTTTAAAATGTTTGCTTAACTGGCTGCTCAGATTTTATCTATTAACTAAATTTTTGAATTTAATATTAATATGTAGTGTGATTTTCAGTATACACACTTAAAAGAAAAGCTGATTCGAGACACAAATGGACAGCTCATGGCAGTTCAATTTAATATCCACGAACAAAAAATAAAACCTATCTTCCATTCTCTGGCCATTTCCAACAGCTATTCTACCTGTCAGCTATTATTTGACAGGTAGTTATGGCAATGGAGGAATATTAAAATTTTTCACTTTATGAACTCAGAATGGGTATGTGTAAACGTGGTATTTGTCTAGTCTCAGATATTTTTAACTTTTTTTGAAATTAATGTAATGGTGGCAATTCTATTCATGCAACTATCTGATATTTTAGCTGTGTTTTTTTACATCTATATATTAAACTTTATATGGACTGCTAAGCGTTAAACTTTATCTACACTTCTGAAATTGCTGCGCAGAAAATTAGTACTCCTAAATTTCAATACGCATTATACTCAGATCCAACTGAAATATGTCTCTATGTTTCACCTCTATGTATTAGCTCTACAAATGATGTGTGTCCACGATGCACTGCAACCGATTCAGCTATAGGTTATACACTATGGCCAACAGAGGTGTGTGTCTCCGCTTTTCGGTACAACATGTTCTGTAGTTAGTTGTTTAACCACTGCCGCTAGATGGGTCTCCTAAACATTATCTCGCTGAGAATAAGTATTAAAAAAAAAAACACGGCTTTTGTTTAAATAATTTTCTAAACAATTTTTTTATTCACAAAAAATTTCAGAATTAAACCGTAAATAATATTTCAAAAAATCAAAAAATATGTAAGTAGAAATTATTCAAATGCACAAAGTTAAGAATTTAAAGAAGAATTAAGAATTAAAAGAATTTGTGAAAAGAAGAAAGATAGCACAAATCGTGTTGCCGAGCACAAGTGACTCGGTGCCCGTTCGCTTTCCTCGTCACCCCTTCTTCATAAAGTAACGAGTTCCAGCAACAAAAGTATTTCTTTGTGACTTAAAGAAACTTAGTTTGTGCTTTTTTCTGTACCAGTTTTTTCATATATTTTTTACTTCATAATTGTTTTAAATTCTGCTTCTTCTGAACATTGTGACCTGATATATTAATTAAAAAGAAGATTAATTAGAAATCGGCCAAAATTAACGATTTTCAATGGAATGTCTACTTTATTGATTAGTGCCGCACGGCTGTTCAGAGTTTTTCATCTAATTAAAATGATTGTTCATTTGTTTTAATTGAATCATTATTTGACATAACTGATATCATGTATTTTGAAATCTTACAAAATAAAATGTACTGTTTATATTTTTTATTTACTCTACGCAGTATAGTCCTAAGTGAATACCCTTACTTATGTATACTTCATTGTTCAGTAGATCGAACTCGAAGGTTAAATAAAGTTTGCATTTTATACTGTTATGTTTTAAGTAATTTATTAGCATGAATAAATTGGTTCGCTTATCTACAGCAAGAAAATTACTTATAGCTTAAAAATATATGGAGTTAAGGAGTGCTAAAAGAAACTACTATAAAACTACTTTAGTTAGTGAGTCTAGCTTAAAAAAGTACACATTTTATTTGGTTGACGTATTTTTTATTTTGCTTGTTTCCCTTAAAAGGTTTAGGTCTATACGAGGATGGTATGGAACTCGAGGAGATGAAGCAAATGATGCATGCACTTGAAGAATCGCAGCTGGTATGCGATACAGTGCTTTTCGAAACTGATTTCGAAAGGGCACGTAAGGTAATTGTATAATTAAGTTTAAGTTTGGAGTAGCCATTAAATTTTTTGGTATATTTTTTAAAAATTTAAGAAGGTTCCGTAAGTGTTAAAAAAAATATTTTAAATTATTAAACCGAGGAAAGGCTTGCGAGTTTTCAGATCTAGGCTTAAACAATGCAACTTCTAGTAGCTTAAAAATCAGAACTAAAAGAAAATATGGAGTGGCTATCATTAGTATCAATAGCATTTAATTATGGTACAGTTAGAAAAATAATGAATATACACGTTTTGTCTTCATGACAATAAGAGAATCTTAAAAACAGATAGTACTGTTTTTGTTTCCATTTGATTTAATTACCAACAAAATTGTAGGTGTGTTCGTTTATTCCTGGAATTCGATATAGTATTGTAAATTAAAAAAAAAATATATCGAGCACGATTTATAGAAGCATTATCCATAATTTTACAACTCTATTAAAACCTGCATTGATTTATTATTTTAATTAGCATTGCTTTTAACTATAAATATATTTTTAAGGAAAGTGTCACAACTCAGAAAGATTCGAAATACACATCAAAATATCGGGGAAAATCGGAAAATTATTCGAGTTATTTTTCCACCATATTTCCCGTCTCTGGTATGTGCCGATAGGCCATAGGCATTTTTGATGTTATAATGTAAGTTCTTCATGTATGTTATGGACAGTTAATGAACTAGTAAACAATTTTTTTGTGAGAAATAACAACAAATCACAAATTACAGGTTTACCTACGATAGCTTGTGAATTGCCAAATCATTTTTTTTAATACATAAGTATTAGCAGGTAGATTTATACCAAACTATATAAATGACTCAAACATAGAAACATGTGCCGGTGGTAAATTTACAATCCACCTTATATTTGTTTCCTAGAAAAATGAAGGGAGTCCAGAAACAGCTTCAGAAAAATTTATCGTAGAAGCTATTGTGCACCATGAGCTGAACTGGAGTCCACCACTACAAGAACGGGAACTCGATCTGTGTTTAGTATTAGAAAACGAAAACTATAATAACATCCATATCGAGAAGCGGAAGTCTATAGAGAATGAAGATGGTTCTTGGGATATTAAACGGTCTAGGCAGCCGTTCACTTCTTCACCTAAATCTTCAAATGAAAGTTTAAGACGTAGTGCGGAATGGCAGTCCGAATATCAAGTTCCTGAGGAGTATGATTCAGATCCATCATTTTAAAATATTTTTAAAACGATAAAAGTTTTATTTTTTTATAACTTAAAAAATTAAGGAGATATACATAAATTTATTTGATAAATAAAACGGCAAAACTAAAACCAAAACCTATTGATAAATACAGATACTTGGTTGGAACTATCACGTGTATAAATAATTTTAAAGTTATGTGACAACGACTGGTGTGAATTTATTTGAATCCTCTCCTTTTTAAACTTCTTTCAATGCAAAACTGCCCACTTATCAGGTAATCGAAATACACAAATTACTCTCTGAAGGTGCCACTTTAATGCACATAACTCCTTATCACCGCAAAGAAGGAACGCAAAAAATAACTAATATTAACACTATTCATAAATTCAAATTTTTTTAAATTCCGATAAAAGAGATTTAAGGGGATTCGAGGGGTCATAAATGGCAATGCAAAGCTTTATTGCTTCACAGCTTCTCAAACCCAATCGTCAACCTCACTCGCTTGATATTATATATTTGGCAGCCGAGGCAATGGCGAACCAAAGTTCCTCAGAGGACCGCGAGCTTTAAATCGTTCCCAAGATAATAGGGTGGGTAATTTTAAGGTACTAGTGACCGGAGAGTACTGGATCTATATCGTACCAAAGACCATCAACACCGAAAAAACCCCGCTAAAACCTCCGACTTAATCTTTATTTTAATGCTTACGAGGTAATATCCTGTTGGTAAAGCTGGGAAAGTACATATATCCTCGTTCAACGTACTAAGTCAAATACTGGAAAAAATTTAAAAAAGTTGGACTACAGATATGCTGAGAGTGTTTATGTATAGGATCGTTGTACATTTTGGTATTTGCGTGCTGTAAATGGCAAAAATTAAAGTGCAACACATGTGACGTGGTTAAAGTATGTCAAAAGTAGAGCATTGGTAAAGTGTAACGGATGCGTCAGTTTCGTCCTTGTTCACCAAGTAAGCGACGTATTGTGTCGCTTAAGCCATAATTCGGCTCTTCTTTTAAACGCGAACGATTATATACAAACTAAGTTTGCCTAGGCTCAGTTTTTACGTACAAGTTCTCCTCAGTTTGTCAGATAAATTACTCTTAAACTTATTCTGCAGTGTTTCAGTATACTTTACTGAAGTTAAAGCTGAGTTAAGCTGCCGATATGGCATTGTTAGACCCTACTATTTATCTATACTCATTTAATGAAGCACAGCGATGACATCTGTCACAACTCATGTGTACAAGTCTCAGGTCTCTCAATTCTTGCGTTCCAATAAAGCGTGAGCCAGATACGGATAGAAATTTAACATGCAAATGCAACAAAAGGTGTATCCACATGGATCACATTGTTCTTGCATTTGCATGTTAAATCTTTATCAGTATCAGGATCATGCTTCAGTGAAACATGAGGAATAATCCCGAGCAGTCCAAATAGTTCCGCCAGGAGCAGCCTCGTGAGAATTGAGCGGGATACTGAGCTAGAAAACTCACGGGATGATGGCTAGTGGTTCAACTTGAGAATCAAAGCATCCTCAGCAAAAAATGGAATATTTTAGAATGCAAAAAATGCTGTTGCATAAGTTGAAAAGAAGATAGTTTCCTTGTCTTGTACTCAAGTGAGGTTCCTAATTGCAATCAAATCTAAAATTCCAGCACTATAGTACTTTCACGCAAACATAAAATATGTGTAATTTATTTTTAATTTATAACGCTTGCTTCGAAACTGCTACCAACCGGCAGTTTATTTTTATAATAGGCAGCTGTTGGCTTTGGTGCTACCACATTGGAGGAGATTTGTTTTTCAACTCCACCTCAATTCGATATCCAATTTAGGATATCTACTGGATAAATGACTTCGGTTTTCATTTGAGTACAAAATCTCTCAAGAGGTTAGAGAATGATTTCAGAATGAAGCCGGAGATCATCTGGTTAGCTAAAAATTGTATAAGACTTATCAAAGATCCGATAGTGATTGGAGAATGATATTGGATATCCACTTGAGTACTATCAGGTTCAAGAATAATTAGAGAATGATGTTGGATATCAGCTCCAGAAGAAGATTTATATTTCCCTAAGGCTGGAGAAACATTTTTTTCATATGTGTTGGGTGAACAAAATCCAGCTGTTGTGGTATCTAGTAATTATCTAGTTGACTTGCCCAACTCGATAGCCGATATAGGATATCAACTGGATAAATGTCCTGAATATTTGTTATTATTATTTATTTATTATTACGGCGTTTTATGCCTAAAACTTAGATTATTACAAATTATAAATACAGTTTAAAAATAATATTATTTCTAGAATTAGAGAACCGTACATTTCTCAAAGTCCCTCAAAGGTTGCAGAATAATTTGAGAATGACCTCAAGGATCAACTCGATAATTACAAGTTTTATAAGAGTTCTCAAGGGTTGGAAAGCGATTGGAGAATGATGTTGGATTTCAACGTGAGTTTAAGAATAATTAGAAAATGTGCAACATATCACTTCAGAACAAGATATATGATTCTGAGGATGGAGAAATATTTTTTCCACGTGTGTTGGGTGAACAGAATCTAGCTGTTGCCGTATCTACAAATTATCAGTATAATAAAAAACCGCTTTTGTCGTACAAAAAAGTCTACCCCAAAAGGCGAACCTAAACTGTGCCTGGCATACTGCTCTGTAGTTTAACGGGATTTTAAATTTGACTTGCTTGAGTGTAACCAACTTGGTTTAAGCTTAGTTTAACCAACTACCAACTACTCAAAACCCGGACCTTAAACTCTAGTAAAATTTATACTCTAGTTAAACTACAGAGCAACTTTTCAGTCGCAGATTAAGACCGCCTTTAGTGTAAGCTTTTTGTGCGGCAATATTGTTTTTTTCATTATCTAAAAAGTTGGTAGATACGGCGAAAGCTTCATTTTGCTTACCCAACAAACGTGCAAAAAATATTTCTCCAGCCTCCGAGAAATATATAGCATCTAGTTTTGACATACATAGTTTGTTTTTCAAAACACGTTTGCTATAGTTTGACGTTTGTCTTGTGTTTCTAGTTATTGTTATACTTACGCCCAGTTTTCAATACGAGTTCAAACTTCAGTTAAAGTTGATCCTTGAAAACTGGGCATTAAACGTGTAATGTGACGTTTAGGGATGTATACAGTCAATGTGAGTTTTAGATTGTATATTTTTCTTTCATACTAGTTATATGAAGAAGAAAACTACACATTTAAACCCATACATACTGAATTTGAATACAGACGGCTTTATTTAAATTATGTTATTTTCTAGTATAACCAGTTAAATGAATAAAAGTTGAACGTAATTTAGGTGAAGTATTGCGAATAGTTGGAATCAAATAAGGTTTTATACAATCACGCTATTTAATCATTATTTTTCTCTTACCGCCCTGTGTTTGCTTTCCAGAAAATAGCGTTTGGCAACGCAAAGCGAAGCCGTGCAAAAGTTGGCAACACTAGCAACAAATGTCACTTCATTTCCAGTTTTCTTGTGTCAGCTATTTTGTGCCAACATATAGGTAAAAATTAAATAATTTTGTGAGGATTTACTAATTGGTGCAATTTTGCAGGAATTTTCAAGATATGTTTATGAATAAACAACCGGTAATTAATTGCGCAATATAGCTGCACTACGAAACAACCTAAAAAAATTGGACGCTACGCAAAGCAGCGCGACTTACGAATGTACACAACTGTGGGATATCTATATAAAAAAAATATTGGAAAGGAAGCTGCGTCTCAGCTTATTATTACGAACATAGTACATTAAACAATTCAAGATATAGCTAACAACGTTTCTAATTTGACTAAACAACATAGAATATAAAATATAGCTAAATAATATGACTGACCCCGATATACCCAGTGTTCCCGTAACAACTTTGGCTTGTTTGACAAGTTTATCAGATTTGCTAAGTGAACTTCCAGTACCAGACACATTAGCAAGTGTCACGCCGTTAAACAAATCATTGCTATTCCATACATTAGTAGCTAAGGAATCGAATAATTTGCTTTCTGTACGCGATGATAATCTCGTTAAGCAATTGGTGCACGCTATCGAACAGACAAATTCGGATATAATAGAGCTTAAACCGCAATATGCTATTGAGCAATACGGTGCGAATATCAATACTTATCCTGAATTGCTGCAGGGTATATACAGCTATAATGCTACTGTGTTTAATGTGAACAATGGAAAAATAAATCAACAATCCGCAAGTAGGCAACAAGTGCAACAACAACAACAAGAGCAGTGGTATAATGTCGTACATGTCAGACAAAGGGCAAGTGAAAGTAGTAGTAGTAGTGGTGTTGGCAGTGCTGGCAATATGATGCTCCAATCTGAAGATTTACAACGCTTACAACAGCAAATACCATTGGAGGCTGAAAATAGTGCAGCCATAGCCGCTATATCAAATAGCTTACAAAGTGGTAATTTTCCAATAATGGAAATAGGATCAACTTCCATACAGCAAAATTCGATTTACGACGTGCAAACTCCGAAAAAGCGCAAGCTTCCCGAAACAATAACAGTACCAGTCAAACAACAAATACTTCCTCCTTTTTTGGGAGAACAGAAGACGGCATCTCTTGAAAATATAACGTGTACAGAAAATACTACTACCATTTCGATGGCGGAGAATAAAGCAACAGCGCATCCTGCATCACAAGTAAGTGTAGTAGAAGAAAATTTCAATAGGGAATTAACACAAAATCCGTTACAACAAAATAATACACAAGAACAAAATATTTTACTACATAAACAGCAAAAGTCACCGGTACAACAAATTCCACAGCCTCAAGAACCGTTTTTACAACAACAAGACCCACTGCACCAACAAGATCCGCTTCTTCAAATACAAGATCCGCTAGCACAACAACAGGATCCTGTTGGCGAACTGAAAATGCCAGTGCAGATCACTCAGAAACAAAATCCAAATAAAACCAGTGCAAATATGCCTGAAAGCAAATATACTCCTGTGATCGCTTCGCCAACGCAAGTTAAAAATGGTCATTCGCAACCGACTAACACTGCCCAAGCACCACCAATTACTGAACCAAAAGTAGAGGTGGAGGTAAAGCCAAAGCAAGAAGCATTGTTTCCCCCAATTAAACAGGATGTGAATGCCACGACAGAACTCCCACAAACCCCTCAAGAGCCAAGCGTTGCAAAAACTAAGCCGCCAACAACTAGTAAATCAAGCGAGAAAACTAAAATTCGTGTATGTTTAAATCGTATAAAGGAAAAAGATGCGTCGCTTATGCAGCAAAGTATACAAACTTTTATAAAGAAGTCACCAGATACCGCAAGAAAGTTTGGTTTGTTAAATGTGTCCAGTGAAGGCCGAAAAACCTCAGCGAATGCTCAAGATAAAAGCACGATTGCAGAGAAAGAACAAACTCGTGCTGATGGAGATGCAGGAGGGACGGCTCCAGACATAATAACAAGCGCAGATGAGACTGGAACCGCAACAGTTTCTTCTGCTGATACAACCAACGCGCCATCCACAACAAATAAAGAAGCTACAGCTGCAACAACAGCCACCTCCACAACCGCAGGGATATCGCAAACTGCACTTGACAAGAAATTTGCTACCAAAGCTGCAGAACAAGAAGATGCATTTAATCAAATGAAGACAACAGAAAAATCAATGGCACTGAAACGTAAAGCGCCACCACCGCCACTCGCTGACGAGGTACCACCCGAACAAATACATTCACAACCTAAATTACGTTGTGTTGAACGCATCGTTACCACACCTTCGTCCAAATGTTCGAAAGATGAAATTTTACGTTCACAGACGTATCTACAATTTATGCGTAATTTAGAGCAAATCATTGAGAACCTCGACGATACAGAAGTACCAAATTTCGATACGGATGATGTGGATGAAAATATCGAATGTATCTCATCACGTATGTTAAATATAATGAGTAATGATATAGCTAAGCTAAAAGCTAAATATGTGCTAGATGTTATACCGAAGAATAAGATGGCTATACTTGTTAACTATGCAATGCGCAATGTTTATTTGGCAAAAAATTACTCAGCAAGCCCCGATGATGAGGAGGACATTATAGATGATGAAATAATGGAAAAGATATTAAATGGAATCGAAGCTTGCTTGCTCATCTGCAATATCTATTGTACTTCGAAAGATATCAAATTCCTGCAAGAAGATAACATTTCTTTAATACTTAAATTTATGCATTTTCAATTTCGCGAAACTATATTTCCTTCATATGATCCCGTGTACACAGTGAAAAGTATGAAAAAGACGGATCACCGCAAGAAATCGAAAATGTATCAAAATTATAATCGTAGCTTGCAATTATTATACTCAAAAGCGACTGAGTTAATGAAGGTTTTCGTGACGCTTTTTGATAAATATATTTTTGTGGATACAATAATATTACCGCTCTCCACACTCGCCATTGAACCCTTCTTTGTTGATAATATTGAAACATTGCAATTTGTTTGCTTGGAGTTGGTAACTACGATTTTCCGGAAAGAGGAATATGTAAAAATACGTAGCAGCATCTTAGGCGATATACTCACATCCATAGATCGTTTGCCTTCTTCGAAAAAAAATCTACGACCATTCAAGCTATTCAACAACAGCGGGAATATGCAAATGGTTACAGCCTTAGTGCTACAACTTATACAATGTGTTACCATATTACCCGATGTGATGAGCAACAGCGCGCAGAACAAACGTAAATACGGTGAGTTAACAGCGCAAACTGCAACTAGTTCTGATCGTACAAACATCGATGTTACTGTATTGAAAAAATATGATGTTGCCATTAGCATAGGTGGTAATTTTCTAACAACATTTTTGAATAAATGTAAATCACGTTCGAATGAAATTGATTTCCGTCCAATATTTGAAAATTTCATTTATGATCTCTTGGCAACTGTGAACAAGCCTGAATGGCCATCTTCAGAACTCTTACTTTCCCTATTGGGTACAATGCTTGTACGTTATGTGTCAGATAAATCCATTGAACAAAGTATACGCCTAGTTTCACTCGACTATTTGGGTATTGTAGCGGCACGCTTGCGCAAAGATGCTGTCGATTCACGTTATAAAGTTAATGTTATTGATTCAATGATACGCTACATTAAAGTAGAGCAAGAGAAAGAGGGCGATTTGCCAGCAAGTAATGCGAAAATGGAGCTGAAAGAAGATGAACGTGTAGAATTTTTACAAAAAATCTTGCTCGACTTCTTAGCCGCCAATGCGCATGTGGACAATCCAATTTGGGATTATGCGCGTCATTTCTATTTGACGCAGTGGTATCGTGATATAATCTATCAGCGGCGTAACATTAACGAAACTAACAATAAACGTGATTCCGCGCGTAAGAAGAAAAAGAGCACACACAAAAGACGCACAGAAGCTGATTTATCTGAGAGCGATTCGAATGACAGCGATGATGATGTTTGCATTGTAGATGGTGAAAATCGTGTTGGACCCGACTCTTCAACTATGGCGGACCAAGTACGCAATATGGAACGTTTCAATTTACTTGATAAACGTAAGCAGTATTTGGTGAATAATATAAATCCTTATTCTACTTTGGGTGACTCACAACATGCACAACATATAAAAACGTATATTGATTATAATAATGCACATTTAATAGCACAATATTTGGCTAGTAAAAGGCCATTTAGCAAATCGTTTGATGGGTATTTAAAGAAGATTATATTGGTTGTTAATGAACCATCAATTGCTATAAGAACGCGCGCAATGAAATGCTTAGCAAATATAGTTGAAGTTGATCCAATGGTATTGCGTCGCAAAGATATGCAAATGGGTGTTAATCAAAAATTCTTAGATGCTGCAATATCGGTACGTGAGGCAGCTGTAGATTTAGTTGGTAAATTTGTACTGAGCAATGAAGAGCTAATCGATCAGTATTATGATATGTTATCAACGAGAATTTTGGATACAGGAGTATCGGTGCGTAAACGTGTTATAAAAATTTTACGTGATATATGCATTGAATATCCAACATTTGAGAAAATACCAGAGATTTGTGTTAAAATGATACGACGCGTCAACGATGAAGAGGGCATACAAAAGTTGGTTACAGAGGTGTTTATGAAAATGTGGTTTACGCCATTGCATAAAAACGACAAAGATGGTATACATTTGAAGATAAATCAAATTATAGATGTTGTGAATATTGCTCATGATACGGGCACCGCTTGGTTGGAGGGTTTACTTAATAGCATATTTCAACCGAAAGAGAGTACCGCCAAAGGTGATGATGCTTTGAAAGATACATTATTAAAGAAAACAGAACCGCCGGCTGAAATTTTACTATCATGTCAACAGTTGGCCGATGGTTTGGTTGCACGCCTAATTGAGCTGGAGGATACGGATAATACACGCATGTTGGGTTGCATAACAACGCTACATTTGCTGGCAAAAGTACGTCCGCAGTTGTTGGTGCAGCATGCTATTACCATTGAGCCTTATTTGAACATCAAATGTCATCCAACAACGGCACCTAAATTTATTTGCGCTGTGGCCGATATACTTGAAAAGGTAAGGAGTGCATGTATTTTATGCAATATACTTATACTTCATTTATTGGATCTAATTAAATTTAGTTCTTCATTGCATCTGTAAAACCTCTTATGAAAATAACTTTTGTGATGCCATTCAAAGTCCCACAGCGGGTTAGGGGTCCGAATATACCCGCGGTAGGTATGCCTGTCGTAAGAGGCGACCGAAATACCAGATTCAAGGGGCTGTGTAGCGCAATCCTTCAGGTTGCCAGCGCAATATAAAGCTTCTCCAAACCCAATTGTCAACCTCACCTATCCGCGGCGAATCCTGTTTCCTCATGGAACTTGGAGGTGGGGAGGGAGGGATGGCCTGAAGGTTTAATGTGGCCATCTGGACCGGATCTGTATCCGGCAAAGGACCATCACATCGATAACACTCCCCAAAGCCTTATCGCTACAACAACAACAACAACGTGCCATTCAAGGTTTATGATATTGCATTAAAACATTTTTCTTGGAATTAGGTATCTATACTTCCATTTATCTGCAGTTATAGTAAGCTCCAACTCTCTCTATTAGTTATTCCCTTAGTCCGTTTTCCTTCATACGTTCCTTCCTTTTTGCGGCTATTCACTCATCCGTCTCTTCGCCCTTCTGCATATATTTATGATATTATCGTGAGATTTAGATAAAATAACTGTTCCCAGAAACTTTTTATTGCCTTCGTAAGGAGCAAAAAAGGTTGGCCGAAGGATTTTGGAAGTTGGATCGTTTCAAGCACCCGTTTGTCCAATATGAATTCGGTAGGCGCTGACAATGTAATCTCCTGGCACTAGCCCGACCGTTGCGAAAATGATTAATTTGACCTCATAGAACATTTGGGTCACATCACATTGCTTATCTAAGAAAGATGATTGGCGTTAATAGGGCTGCCTAATAGAAGGCCGGCTGGCGTGAGATTGAAAGTTGGTCTTGACCACACTGTTATTTTGCAATCAGATTCGAATTGAAGAGAGATGAAGTCAAACTGAGAGATTTTAGAAGGAAGTCAAATTGTGCGAAAGTGAGTTGTTCAACAATGAGAAGCTTCCAAAGATATCACTATTCTGATGCCTTAGAAAATAAAGCTTCAGACGATTACGTTATTATAAAGAGAACACAGCAACATTTGATCTGTATTTGTCAACTAAAAACTAGTTGCTCAGCAAAACTCAGTCGGCTGTCCATCAGGAAATCACACTTGCCCATAAGTTCTCTTTGAACTTTCACTTTCAATAAAAGTTCAAAGTAAAAGCCCGGATGAAAAATGTTTTATGATTAAGACGATGGGAGACTTATCAAGTCCAGACGCTGATAAGGGTAAGGGTATATGATAAGCTAGAAAACATATCAACAGTACCCCTGTAATTAACTCGAAAGCGGGAGGGAATTGTTGGCCCTACTGGCCTCGCTAATCAGTGGCTCGAAATATCTTAACCAGCAGTACCAGTACATCTACGGGGCCCATTATCGACCCCTCCTCCCGCCAACAATGTACCTCTTGCAGCAATGGAAATTTACGTAGCATTATTTTAGGAAGGATTATTTTCTACTTCCCGGAGGCCTTGGGGAGTGTTATGCTGTTGTTGTAGCAGGCATTGTTGCAGCAGCCTCGAATGCCTTGGGGAGTTGTTGTTGTTGTTGTTGTAGCGATTAGGTTACTCCCCGAAGGCTTTGGGGAGTGTTATCGATGTGATGGTCCTTTGTCGGATACAGATCCGATACGCTCCGGTAACACAGCTCCATTAAGGTGCTGGCCCGACCATTTCGGGAACGATTTATATGGCCACATTGAACCTTCAGGCCATCCCTCCCTCCCCACCCCGAAGTTCCATGAGGAGCTTGGGGTCGCCAGAGCCTCGTCTGTTAGTGAAACGGGATTCGTCGCTCGAAGGTGAGGTTGACAATTGGGTTGGAGAAGCTATATGTTGCGCTACACAACCCCTTGAATCCTGCTTTGGGGAGTGTATGTTGTTGGTCCTTTGCCGGATGCAGATCCGGTACGTTCCTGTAACAAGCACCATTAAGGTACTAGCGTGACCATCTCGGGAACGATTTGGTATGGCCACATGAAACCTCCAAGGCCATCCCGCGCTCTACATCTGCTAAGGAAACAGGATTCGCCTCGGGTGGATGGGGTTGACAATTGGGTTGGAGAAGCTATATATTGCGCTGGCAACCCCTTGAAAGGGTTGCGCTATACAACCCCTTGATTCCATTTGGTATTTTAGTCGCCTCTTACGACAGGCATATCTGCCGCGGGTATATTCTAAGCCTCACTAATCCGCTGGGGGGAAACGAGGTCGCGCGTCGGCATTGGCTTGGCAAACATACCATGTGTATTTCTGTCATGAAAAGCTTCTCAGGGAAAATTCATCTGCCTTGCAGATAACGTTCGGAGTTGGCATAAAACACTTTTTCCAACTGTAGGTAAAAAAAAGTAACACAACGCCCTTTGGAAGAGGAGCTCGGCCTTAATAATAAGTAATAATAAGTAATATATCGCCTTGTATTTATTTATTTATGTTCAAAAATCCGAACTTGGACTCTCTTACATCAATTATATTTCCTTACTTTTCATCCTTACTAATAACTTTTGTTCTTTTCTCATTTCTAGGTTGTACCTCTTGTCAATAATGCTAGCGAATCATTTTTGGCATCACTCGAGGAACATTTGATGTTACTTGTTGTATCACTTAATCAAGCGGTTGTTAAAAGTTGTGTCTCATGTTTGGGCGCTATTGTCAACAAAATCACAAAAAATTACGCACTGATAAGAGATTGCTTTCAAAAATTCCATCGCATCTTAGATCAAACAAGAAGTCAAATATTACAAAACCGACAAATTAATAATTTAAGTGCAGCTATACGCCGTAGCCTCTTCACCATTGGCATACTAATGCGTTATTTTGATTTTAAATTGAAAGAGGTTGCTGGTGAGGCAAATGGTCTATCGCCAACCATTTGTAACGATGTTTTCGATTGCTTAATGTTTTTTGCACAATATCAAAATCATGATATACGTAAAGAAGCGTTAATAGCCTTAGGCTCATTTTGTGTAATGAACGATGATTATTTAACGAATACCAAATTGAAACGTTACTATTGCGATTTACTATTATCCGATACATGTGATGCTGGCATTAAAATTATTTGCTTACGTAACATATGGATATATCTGACTGAGTCAGAAATGAATATGTATAATAAGGAGAAAGATTGGGCTAAACAATCAAAAACTGAAGATTTAAAAGAAATGAACGACGTATCATCGGGCATGTCAAGTCGTATCATACAGTTATATTTACAGGAAATTTTTGAATGTTTTCTAAGTCTCGATGATAGTGTACGTTTATGGGCTGTAAAAGTTATACAAATTGTATTGCGACAAGGCCTTGTACATCCGGTTAAAACTGTGCCATATCTCATATGTTTGAGTACAGATTCGAAATTAGAATCGGCGCACAGAGCGGATGCCTTATTGAAAGATATTGATAAGATGTACAATGGATTTGTAAATATGAAAGCACAATTGGGTTTACAGTTCAGCTTTAGATTACAAGGCATATTACAAAAGAATAGTAAAGTCGTCAATAATAAGGGCAGCAATAGCAGCAGCAGCAGTACTAGTAAAGTTATACGCGGTTATGCGAAAAGACAAACGGATTCAGTGCCTACAGCACTCAACGATTTCTTATATACTCTTTTGCGTCCGATTAAAACGCAACGTCGTGCGTTGGTGCAAACGATAATAAAGCAATTTGATGATCAAAAAACATCACTACAACAAATGTTATATATAGCAGATAATTTGGCTTATTTTCCATATGTTGTACAAGATGAGCCACTCTATTTAATACATCAAGTAGATTTACTCATTTCAATTGTTGGTACTAATTTGCTCACAACTTTTAAAGAAAATCTTAAACCTAGCGTTAATTCAGGCGATGTGCTGGAAGATGATGATGATGAAGATGATCCAGATGTATTGTTTAAACGTCTACCAGATAATGCATTTGAAATGCAAAAATGTATTATGTCAGCACAAGCGTGTATGTTGTTATTAATTCTGAAAGATCATTTAAAAAATATGTATAGCTTAACAGATAGTAAAATATCAAGATATTCACCTTCGGAACCTAAATTATATGAAAAGGCAGTTGTACGTAAAACTGTTACAGATTTTAATCCTAAAACAACAATAGATATTATTAAGAAACAACATGAATCAATGTTGAACTCTGATGTCAACAATACGTCAGCAACAACAACAACCACCAATAACAAAATCAGTAATTTAAATGATGACGAACGTATGGATTTGGTTATTAAATATTTAGATTTTAAAAAGTTAATGCTTAAATTAGATCCTGATGATGAGGATTCCGATGAGGAAGTTCGCAATAAATCGAAATTAAATTCAACAGCAAATACATCGCAACTAAATTCGAGTTCAGCGAGTGCAAATAAGTCTACCGATGATAGTTGTTTAGATGTGGATAAATCAATGAAGCAGCAGGAGAATTTGACTTAATTAATCTTTGTGACTATATTGTAGTAAGATGAAAAATAATATAATTGAGAAATATATATAATCATGTACAAACATACTTTCATAAATAAAACACACGAAAAATTCACACAAAAATACATTTTTTTTCGTCCAAATGGCATTTAAGAAAATACACCATGTAATGGTGCATAATTCTTTTAAAATTTCACCTCGTCTTCGTGTACTAAGGCGACCGCATGGACTACCATTGGGAAGTTGTCTGTTAATACTCCAAAATCCATGGTAAAGCCTAATAGCTCCGCCGAACGTGGTGGTGTCAGCCTAGCGTTTGCAAAGCTTACTATAGGCCCACCTGCCCAGAAGCATATACGAAGTGGCGGAATCCCTGAGACTAAACTGACAAATACGTTGGCACTGCGCGGGCCAGGAGATCAGCCTCACAGTTGCCAGGGATATTTTTGTGCCCTGGAACGCTGACTATATACATACATCTAATCTACATGAGTATATCATAAATTCCCTAACAGTTACAAGCGCGTATAGCATCCCATCTAATGCATCCTTTTTAGCGGCGACCTCCGCCTGGAAGGCGTTGCAGTGATCGGGCATCCAAAATTTCCGTCCATAACTCACGAGCTTATATCCGGCGTCACGAAGTCGCATTGCCGCCCGTGCTGCGGTTATTTTGACCACGATGTCAACCGGGTACAGATCGCGTTCTGTACGAAGGGCTCTGCTTATTGCAACCATCGTCAATCGATGCAATTCTATCAACCTTTTGACCGTAGAAGAGGTGTCGAGGGCTCTCCACCAGATGCTTGGAGAGATCTCCTAGTGTTTGCTAATCGACCCTCGTCAGCAGTACAGGACAACTGAAGCCTTCGTAGACTGTCCTCCACATTAGGCTTTCATGACAGCCTGCTGTCAAGAACTATCCCCATGTTAA
Source organism: Eurosta solidaginis (assembly GCF_040869045.1). Taxonomy (NCBI): domain Eukaryota; kingdom Metazoa; phylum Arthropoda; class Insecta; order Diptera; family Tephritidae; genus Eurosta; species Eurosta solidaginis. The sequence goes on along the minus strand of NC_090320.1, from coordinate 255,459,149 downwards.
TCCTGGCAGCCGCCGTGATATTAGCGTGCTTAGCTTACCACACTATAAGTGTTGGGTTGAACTCCCAGGAAAAGTAACACAAAAATCTTAGAAAAAACAATTTTTCAATTAGAAAATGCGTTTCCTAAGCGTTGCCGGCTCTCAGAAGATATTTGGCAAACATTCCGAGATGCCGTTCTGCCAATTCAGGAATCTTGTACCTCCGCGTAAAAAAACGTAGCTTAGTTTTGCTTAGTCGAAAGATAGTCCGCATGATTCGGACCACCTGGTCACGAACCCAGGTAACCATGTAACACGTCCCACGTCCCTCAGTGCATTCGGAAATTGACCACTGACAAGTATTGCCAGGTCATCGGTATAAGGCACCACTTGGCAGCCCCTACCCTCCAGGTATTGAAGCAGGTCGCTCATTACCACGACCCAAAGCAGAGGAGAAGGAACACCTCCTTGTAACGTGTCACTTCTCACCATTCTCTGTCGTCGTTTGTTAATCTTATATCAAAAGACTTTCTCATGGTAGTAACAATTTTGCAGTCCTCGCTTCTTGCTCCGTGTTTTTACTTTTCTCGAACGGACGTCTGTCTATACGCATCGAGTTTAGCATTGGCCGTTGTTAGATTACGGCCCTTGTATGCAGGCAGGTTTAAAGAGAAGATGACAATGGAGGTACCGATAATAGCGTAATGAAATCTTTAAGGACTCACTCGGTAGGTTGTGTTATTCGAATGGAGAAGGACGCTCCATCTCAGAAAGAAATACATTTTGACATACAAATATGGCAGCAGAGAAAGGGGAGGCCGTTGTTTGCATCAGTTATTGCGAAGCAAAGATGGCTGGCCTAACATGTTGCATATCACCCAAAATCGCATAGGCGGTTAATCACTGATAATGATGTTCTCCTGTATATGGAAAAGCTCCGCATGAGACGAATCTTCACATATCTTCTTAAGAACCTCATCAAACATGATTTTCTTATTCGGTCTTGTTGAAATTATATGTTCCTGGGCGTTCGTTGAGATAATGACAAACGAAGCTCTTCAGCTGCCTGCGACTTTCCCAGAAAGACTCTGACTCAGTCTATCAGAGCGTCCATGTGTGTATTGTTATAGGCTAAACTCTTACTTATTTCTCTTAATCCGTACTAGACGAATGCATGCTCCCACAAATGCTGAATCATCTTTTCGATAGCTCCATGAAATCATGTTTTGAGGATTACTCTTAAATGAGCCTGTCGTTTAGGCAAAAGAAGTGCTGATTCAACAGCTCGACTGACGATCAAACAAATATCTTTTTATAAATAAAAAATTGGTGTGTGTGTGTCTTATGGGTGTCTAAATTGGAGACTCCATGTACGAAGAAATTGGGGTGAAGAGAGTGTCTTTGAAGGGGAGTGGGTGTGGAGATGTATGCAAACGTGAAAGTGAGAGTGGAATTGGGAACGAGAGTGAAAGCAGGAGTAACGGTCGGTTAGGTTTGTGATGGGAATAAGAGTTAGAAAATGTTAATGGAGTTAGCAAATATGAGAGTTAGTATGGAAGAGGGATTGATATAAGGGGTTGTAAGAGTGGCAGCTTGGGCGGAAGTGGACGCAAAAGAGTGACTGGGTATGGATGACGGGCGTGAGAGAGATGAGCCATATGGAGAAGGAAAGTTAGAGTGATTAAGTGAAGGAGTCAGAACAGCGTGTGCCGGATACCCTAGACCATGAGGGTAAGGTGCGTGCCTTGAATGTTTGGTCGAGACAAATCAAACTTACGGCAGCACTCCCGCAACAACTTCGGGGAGTGCTGTTGTTGCTACAATCTAAATAGTGGTCGACGTGAGTACTATCTAATGATTGGGCGCCAAGTATAGTATAATCAAACAAAGTGGACCACATATGTCATCCTACATCAAATCCTTTCAGCTAGGTATTTCTAATTACCATTAATAAGGTATCATGGGAGAGAAGTCATTAGTGAGCCTTTCAAGGAGTCAGTCAAAATCGCTTAAACGGTTAAATACCAATCAAGCGGAAGAAAATCAAATTAATGTCGCACATCGAAAGATTCGCTCCAAACTTTGATATTACAATGCAGGTGCTTAAGTATTAAAAAAAAAAAACAACACACACGCTACCACAACCACATCTCAACACAGAGCTCCATCTGCATAACAACAAGTCAACTGCGTTTTTTTGTCCTAAAGGCCAACGGCAGCATAATCATGGATGTGGCATAAAAATAGTAAAAGATCAAATAAATAAAAACTGATGACGACAAAATAGCTTTGTCGTGCCAATTTCAGATGAGTTACAATTTGCGAAAAGCGAGTTCTAGGTAAATGGGAATGTGCTGGATGTTAGCTTAACGAGCGCAAGAGTTTTCATATGGACGAATGTGTTCATGATTATGTAGCCATGTATGAAGGTGTGTACATATCAAATAAAATAAAATGTATATTTAAAAGGTTTAAATCGTGTTTTCCATGTAGACTGAAAACTGCCACAAGCCCGAACTGAGCAGAAATTAATACAACTGATTGCATCGCACATAAGCCAAGCGAGAACCCAATGCCACAGAGGCGTGCTTATGTTACGAGGTTGTTGAGCTTTTTCCGCGACTGAGGTGAGCGCACGGTGACGACCCATTTTTGATGGTGTTTGAGAAATAGTCGAGTTGGAACGAGTGCTGGTATTTTCTTCATATACCCCGAAGCGTGCACAATATAGAATTGCACTGAATATAGTTTGTTGAATACTCGAAGCATCTTACCGATTTTCTGACTCTTTCAGTGTCTTGCACGCTGAGGAAGACATTAGGACAGTACCGTATCAGAGATCACGAAAACGATCCTTTTTGATGACCAGGTTGACTTTAAGTCAATTTTATCCAACTCATTAAAATCAGATGTCGTACGGTATTGAGCAGCGCTGGCATCTCAATATTTCTCTTTGCTGGGTAGCCAAGGAAGGTTACGAAAATTATAAAAAAGGAGCGCACAACTCTGCATGACAACTGGGTTATCGTCTGCGGAAAATCAAGGAATACTTTATGAGGGCAACGACCAGGATAATTTCGAGGTTCATTAACGAAACAAAACTGCAGTGACAATACTCAAGCTAGGTCACACTATTATCACGTCGATGTTTCGACGATGTTATTAACCAGCAAGCTCTGTCTGCAGAAACTTTCAGGATGAAGAGGAAAATAAGTTGATTCATCACTAACTCTACCCAAGATCAGGACGGCGGATAAGACGTTACAGCATTCTTGGATCAGTGTTTTTTTGATAGTCTAATGAAGTCAGGGCTTCTACTTCAATTTATACGAGAAATAATTTAGTTTATTGAAGGCTAATTTAAAGGCATGTGACGCCAGAGGGAAGTGTCCAGTCAGAATACCCGTCTACAGTACTCTCTTTTAAATGATAGCACCAACTTTGTTAGTCTAAGGCTGCAATACCTGCATGTAAACTGCGACACTTAACAGCCCGCGCTTGGATCCACGCCTTACCGCTTGGTCAATCATGTGCACTTCTCGCCTTCTCTTAATCTCGCTTATCCAATTGGGATGTCTACGGAGCAAGCTTCAAGGGATGCGCTCTTTTTAGCTAGTTCATCCGCTTTTTCATTCCCATCTATTCACATATGCTCTGTGTGCTTTTCCCTGTCCCGATTCTTTCCATGGATTTCTTACACTCCAACACACTTCTAGATGCTATGCGAGATTATTGCCTTAGTTGCTGCTTGGCTGTCAATATAAAAGTTAACACGGTTGCATTTTAAGTTATTCTCTTCCAGTGTTTCTACTGATTTGGTTAGTGCTAATACTTGCGCTTGGAAAACGCTACAGTGATCTGAAACTTGTATTATCTATTTATCTTCGGTTCAGCATAGTATAGCGCACACCCTTCTCTTTTCACTACTTTGGAACCATCTGTGTACACATGTATCGCCTCGTCCGCCATTTGAGCACCCTTGCACCAACCATCCACATCTATTGTGGCTGTAAGAGCCCCCTCGAAGAGCAGATAGAGAATCAAATAGTATGTTCGTCCTGTAATTGATGACGCTATACTAGTATGGGCGTATGGTCACAAGCTGTCCCGAGGTACTGAGCCTCTTTGCAGTTGTTAACGATATGTTTCTTGCTACCAGGTCTACAGGTGGAATGTGAAGAATGGCATACAGTGCAGCCGTCGGGGTTTTTCAGGGCTCCCGTAATGCTAAGCATTGATAGCCTGCATACCCTCTCTAATTTTTATACTCAGCTGAGCAGAGCTCACAGAGTATATTAACTTTGTTCGCATAACGGTAATCCGTAACGGCATAAACTAATCTAAATAGATATAGACTTCTATATATCAAAATGATCTGGGTGAAAAAAGAAATTCATTTAGCCATGCCCGTCCGCGCGTCCGTCTGTAAACAAGATAACTTGAGTAAATTCTGAGGTATCTTGATGAAATTTGGTATGTAGGTTCCTGGGCGCTCACCTCAGATCGCTATTTAAAATGAAATCGGACTACAACCACTACCAAAAACGGATAAAGCGATGCAACTTGGTAGGTGCGTTGACCTTATGACCCAAAATAGAAAATTAGAAAAATTTTGGACAATGGGCGTGGCACCGCCCACTTTTAAAAGAAGGCAATTAAAAAGTTTTGCAAGCTGTAATTTTGCAGTCGTTGAAGATATCATGATGGAATTTGGTGGGCACGTTACTCCTATTACTATATGTGTGCTAAATAAAAATTAGCGAAATCGGATGACGAACACGCCCACTTTAAAAAAACATTTTTTTTAAGTCAAATTTTAACAAAAAATTTGATATCTTTACAGTATAAAGGTAAATTATGTCAACATTCAACTCCAGTAATGATATGGTGCAACAAAATCCAAAAATAAAATAAAAATTCAAAATGGGCGTGGATCCGTCATTTTTCATTTAATTCGTCTAGAATACTAGTAATGCTATAAGTCGAACAAAAATTTACCAATCCTTGTGAAATTTGGTAGGGACATAGATTCTATGACGATTACTGTGAAAATGGGCGAAATCGGTTGAAGCCACGTCCAGTTTTTATACACAGTCGACCGTCTGTCCTTCCGCTCGGCCGTTAACACGATAACTTTCGCAAAAAACGGTATATCTTAACTAAACTTAGTTCACGTACTTATCTGAAGTCACTTTATCTTGATATAAAATATGGCCGAAATCCGACTATGACCACGCCCACTTTTCCGATATCGAAAATTACGAAAAATGAAAAAAATGCCATAATTCTGTACCAAATATGAAAAAAGAGATGAAACATGGTAATTGGATTGGTTTATTGACGCAAGATATAACTTTAGAAAAAACTTTGTAAAATGGGTGTGACACCTACCATATTAAGTAGAAAAAAATGAAAAAGTTCTGCAGTGCGAAATCAAAAGCCCTTGGAATCTTGGCAGGAATACTGTTCGTGGTATGACATATATAAATAAATTAGCGGTACCCGACAGAAGATGTTCTGGGTCACCCTGGTCCACATTTTGGTCGATATCTCGAAAAAGCCTTCACATATACAACTAAGGGCTACTCCCATTTAAAACCCTCATTAATACTTTTAATTTGATACCCATATCGTACAAACACATTCTAGAGTCACCCCTGGTCTACCCTTATTGCGATATCTCGAAAAGGCGTCCACCTATAGAACTAAGGCCCACTACGTTTTAAATAATCATTAACACCTTTCATTTGATACACATGTCATACAAACACATTCCAGGGTTACCCTAGGTTCATTTTGCTAAATGGTGATTTTCCCTTATTTTGTCTCCAAAGCTCTCAGCTTAGTATGTAATGTTCGGTTACACCCGAACTTAGCCTTCCTTACTTGTTTCAGATATGTTCTTTTTGTGTGGTTTTCCACCAAACAAGAACTCCATAGTATAGAAAGGGTTTAAAATCGCTATAAAAACCCAATGAGAAAGATAGGGAGATAAGCCCCACGTACACCTCAGCATTCTGTTACATGCATAAAGTGCCGTTGAGGCCTTCTTCACCCTCTCCTTCCAGGACAGCTTACTGTCTTGGATGATTCCTAGATATATTGTGCAAGGTTTCTCCTGTAGGGTCACCCCATCTAACTTAAGCCTGGTCCAATTTGGATGAGATAATGGTATTTAGTTTCCGGAGGCGCCCTTGTGTTAGATTCATTCGGTGCTTCATGCCTTACAAATAATAAAACGCTATTGGGTATACAATATCCGATGCTTACTTATGTTACTCAATTTTAATTTTTTTGGGTTCAACTAGTTCTTCTAAATGCTTTCGTACTTTTGTACATACTACATACATCTTCACATACATATTGATATAAGCACATAAGGTGGCACTTTTATTAACTCAGCTAAGCAAATGTATGCTTAAATGCGTTCAAAAGTGTAAACAACCGCGAGGGATTGTTGTGTTGTCGTTGCGACTTTATATTGTTATATCGGGACACACAGCACCACCACACACAACCAACGACAAAATCCACAAAACACCTGTTTATACATACATATATATTTACATTAATATGTTAGTACATACATACATATATAATTTCATGTCAAGTCAAAGGATTCAGTGCTCACTTGTGTTCGTGAGAAGCTCGTGCTCTCAATGAATTTATCGTTGGATATGCTAATTCACACAAAGGATGGATGCCAGTAAGTTGATGGCAACGTTCAGTCAAGTTGTTTACGTACTAATGTAAACAAACGCCACGCCTACAAAGCGAAAGGTGGTTTGAGTGTTTATAAATTTTTCGTTTATCTTTAGTTATGTTCTAAAATAAAGGTGTTGCTTTGCCAAGGTTGTTGATTTAGGCAGAAATATAAACTTTTAATTATTTTAAGGTTAAAACAAATTTTTAATAAACTTTAAATGTTCGTGCCTTAATTGACTTTTGAACTATATATTGTATGTTTGTATGTTTATTGTAAATATATGTAATCCAAAAAATCAATAGAACCATTCTCGTTAGGTCGAGGTGAGTAAAACAGGTGTGGGATAGGTTGGATTGAGAGGATTAAATTGTTGCATTTGCGTAGCCCTTAACAAAGGTATGGAGCATACAGGTTGGTCGATATTAAGTTCGCTGCCCTTAGCTTATTAGATTAACCCTTTCGCGGACACGTCGAAATAATCCGACACAACGAATGGCTTAAATTGGACACGTCGGTATATGCCGACATAGAAAAAAAAACCGTTTATAAACACGTCGGACATAGGCGACGTCTACTGCATTGGTTTTATATGTAGTAGCTTATAGTGTGCCCATGCAGAAGCAGTCAGATCTAAGTTAGTGTCCCAATTCGATTTGTTTTGTTTCTTTTTTGTTAACTATAACGGAAATTTTCGTGAGTGGGACAAAAACATCACGTCGGTTATAGCCGACGTACTTATTTGTATTTTTGCACAGTTGCAAAAAAAGTGTCATTGCGTGAGGACGTAATATTTTTGGTAAGTTTTATTTTTTTACTTTCTTTTTCCCTGTGTTATTTTTGCTTTGACACTGAAAAAAATTTACTTATAGAAATGGATCACGAAAAACAACAAGAACATTTACAAAAAGTGTTCGATGAGTGCTGTACCGACGATTCGTCAGAAGAGGACCCGTATCAAACTGACGGCGATGGCGATTCGGACTACGTCATCATCAAGTGACGACGACGTTGATAGTGATGAGGAAAGTGCATGCATTGGCAGCGATGGTTAAGCCAATGACTCCGGATTGGACGATGTAGAAGCAGATGAAAATATTGATTCCGAAACGGACGATGTAGAAGCGGATGAAAATGACAAGGATTGGCATGACACGGTTACCGATATACCAAATTTTAATTTCGATTCTACTTCGTCTGGTATAAAAATCGAAATAAGTGACACATCGTCTCCAATTGATGTCTTCAATAAAGTATTTAATAACAACATCATGGAGCTACTTATTAGCTGTACAAATGAATACGGACTTAAATTAAGTAACCAGCAGAGAGGTAGCAGATTCAAAAGGATGATGAAATTTTCACCCGTTGATCGTCCTGAAATGTTAAAATTTTTAGGTTTGTGTCTACTTCAAGGGCAAATTAAAGTACCAAAGATTCGTCAGTTATTTTCGAAATCTGCACTATACTATCACCCGGCATTCTCTGCGACAATGTCCGGCAGAAGGTCACATATGGCAAAAATATCTAATTTCGTAAAATTGATAAATCAGAGTTTTCAAGCTGCTTTCTGGCCGTCTGAGCAAATTGTGCTAGATGAATCGTTGTTAATCCATAAAGGTAGATTCGTTTTTCGTCAATACATTAAATCGAAAAGGTTACGATTTGGAATAAAATTCTTTCAACTATGCGACTCATCCAGCTATGTTTTAAATATTGAAACTTATAAAGGTAAACAACAAGATCCAACGAAAGGTTCAAAAATCGACGCAATTGTTTATCGACTTGTTACTCCATACTTTGGAAAGGGTAATCACCTATTTTTGGACAACTATTATAACAATATAAATTTATCTCATGATTTATTGCTGCTCAAAACTCACACTACTGGAACGTTAGGAAGTAATCGAAAAGGTAATCCAATTGAAGTGACAAAAAAGAAATTAAAAACAGGTCAGTATATTTGGAAAAGACAAGGAAAGGTGTATGTATCAAAATGGTACGACAAAAGAGATGTCCTATGTAGTAGGCTACAGTCCACAGATGGTTATAACAAAGAACCGATTTAGAAAAGTCAAAACCACTTGAAATTGTGAGATATAATGAATTTATGGGTGGCGTTGATCGCACTGATCAAATGAATTCTTATTATTCAAGTCCTCGTAAGACGATTCGGTGGTATAAAAAGGTTATATTCCCAATGCTAGACTTGGCAGTACACAATTCATTTTTGTTGTACAAAAAAAGATTTCCGGCAAAATCAAAAATGGAATTTTTAACTTTTAGAGAAGAACTGATATATGCTATGATAGATTTGCCGAAATCAAAATTTCATCCAGAAAAACCTAGTCGCAAACGTGGATTGACAGTTCCAATTCAAATTGTACCCCGTAAAGGTACAAAAAAACAATATATTCGATGTCGTCAATGTTCTAAGAATGGCGTTCGTAAGGAAACCAGTGTTCGGTGTGCTGGCTGTGAAGTTAAACCTGGACTATGTGTTGGCAATTGTTTTACTGATTGGCACCAACAACAATCGTCAAATCTAGAATAACTTTTTTAGGTTCCCTTTTTTTTATTCTTATATATTAGTTTTGAGTTTAAAAGTATTTGGAGATATATAACCTGCTTATTTTATAAACATAAATTTTATATATGTACACAAAAACCAAATGAATTGACTTTGAAATCGATTTTTTTTTTAATTTTTATTTTTTGCTTATTTTAAAAACATTAATTTTAGTTATGTACACAAAAACCAAATGAATGGACTGTGAATCGAATTTTTTTTATTTTTTTTAAATAAATGAACATTTATTCTATGAAACTGAATATTCTTTCATATTATTTGTTGTATTTTAGCCTAATTACACAAAAAGAAAAATACACTTTTATTGTCAGATAATGACGACGTGTCCCACAGTAACATCATATTGCATGAAATAGGACATGTCGGCTCTGTCCGACGTCGAGCATATCCGACGTGTCCCTATAACAAATCAAAATCCCTAACTAGGACACGTCGGTGTATGTCGACATACCATAATATTTTTGTTTTGAGTAAAAATTAAATATTCAATAAACCACAAACCCAAAACTGAAATCGGAATTCAATTATCGGTTTTATAAGCCAAATAAATGCATGTGTCATTCTGATAACATTTACTAAATTTCGTGTATCCGCGAAAGGGTTAAACCACTGATTATACGTAATACTTCTACATGAAAGGTATCATGTTGTGGAGAAGCTTTTCAAATTTTATCCTACTCAGCTGTTCTTTAAATTAAAATATGTTCTATCTTCATTTTAAAATCTATTCGTATTTATCTATTAATTACATTTATTTATCTTAGCTGATAAGTTTTTATCTTTAGCCAGTGGCGTAGTGAGGGTTTCTTGCGCCGTGAGGGTCACCTTGCCCCATCGTAGATCGTAAAGTACATATATCAAAATCAGTTTTAATTTGCTGAATGAACGTTCGCAGCTAGCAATTGATATTGAGATAGTCAAGAGTATTTGAAGTGCTACTCGCAAGTTTGGAAAAACATCATTGTAATATCCATACGAGATAGTAAAAGTAAGTAATTCTAACGGAGTTTTAGGTTCACTTTCTTTTCTATTGCGAACTAATATTTTGCTATCACATATTTCGATAAAAAATTCTGTTCCATCGAAATCTGTATTATAAAATTCACCCAAGTTCTTACAATTTATTTCTAAGTCGTTATTATCCTTGTTTAACAAATTTCCAAAGTCTAAATGAAATCCAAATTTAAAATTAAGGTCATTTAGTCGTGTAAATCTTTTACGTATTTCTTGTTGGAAACGATCGAGAACACTTTTCATAACTCGAGAAATTTCACATTCTGCGGAAAAACCAACATCTCTAGCCGATTCTCCGGGCATCTTGCGGCGCCTTCCTACACGTTTTACTATATCAATATCCCATTTTTCACAAAGAGACTTCTCTTGTCTATTGCTTCTTCAAACAGTGTCTTGAATTTCGGATAGTTCAGTCGCTAATGATTTAAGATCATGATACGCTTCTCAAAAATTCTTCCCGGATCTTGTAATCTGAGCTGCGTACGATCAATCCTCCTTAAGATTTCATACCATAAATGAGCTAACTAAAATTTAGTATATTTTGCAACAGAATTGTGTCTTCGCTTGTGGTGTTACTTGTGGTGTTAGTGTCTTCTGCTTTCTTGTTCTAAGTGCTCTATTACATTCACTAGCCCATCGAAGATAAAGCTTGTATGTATGTTTCAGATTCACGTTTGATAATTTTTGTTAACATATTTTTTAATAATTCCCATCGTAACGTTGAACGTGAGAAAAAAGATATATGCTTTCAATTATTCCAAAACTTGTCGTGATCTGGATATATGCATGCATTTTTTAGTATAGATAATTTTTTCCAGAAATCAGTTTAATAAAAATACAAATTATCCAAGTTCTGCTTTGCGGACCATTTGGCGCCCCCTGTAGTAGTGCCTGGGGCAAGATTGTCCCTTGCCACCCCCTCACTTCGCAACTGTCATTAGCTGAGCACTTTTAGATCTCGACGCTGAACAAACCCCAGACTTTCAACAACTCGGCAAAATAAAAAAATAAAAATTAAAAATAAGCGCGTCATGCGCATGGGCGTGTCGTTTGGGCGAAATATGGTGGGTAATCCATTGGGTTTATTATTATTACCAATGCAAATATACTTTGAGGACTTATCAGGGCTCTACCAAGGGACGAACACCCCTTCAGTGAAATTGGGAGACAGTCACACAACACAAAGAAGCTGTTTTGAGGTACAGATAAAATGACTACCTCAAAACTGGTGCTAATTGTATGCAGAGCGGGTCAGTTGGTAACCACACTCGTGCTAACAAAGCTTAAGTTTAAAAGGTCCGTTCGAAGGACCAGGTGGAAAATGATCTAAACTCCCTTGGTGTCACCAATTGGCGCCGGTTGGCGGAGCGAAAAAGCGACTGGCGCGCCGTGTTGGACGGCCATATACATTTAAATGGTTAGGCGCCAATTAATTAATTACGTAATTTGAAATAGTACCATCCCTTAACGCTATAGTTCTGCGCTATTTTGGAATCAGTGCGATTCTCTGCAGTGTAAATTTGTTTAGAAAATTTTTAATAAAATATTGTCTTTTATTGATGTCACTTGGTCTGGAACTTGAAAATGTGATCTCAGATATGGTGTACCAGCACATCATTATACCATTGCAGAAAAAAGGTAGTAGGTCTAGTATCGAGAATTATAGAGGCATAGCTAAGCTTTCAGCTATTCCCAAAACCATTCCGACTTCAGTAAAGCGTTTGACTGTGTCAATCATGAGCTTTTAGTTCACAAAATTGATTTACTTGGGTTTCCGAAGCATTTACTTGTATGGCTCGAAAGCTATCTCGCGAATCGCACTCAACAAGTTTTGTTTAAAAACAGTCTTTCAAGGTTGTTTGATGTAACGTCTGGTGTGCCTCAGTGTAGTTATTTGGGTCCATTACTTTTTACCTTGTTTATAAATGACTTACCACAAACTCTCCTACATTCCCGAACTCTTATGCATGCGGATGATGTTAAACTTTGCTACTCATACTTGCCTTCGGAGTCTTCCCGCGTGGAGTTTCTTCAGGCACACTTGGATTCATATCAATGCTGGTGTACTGCAAACCTACTAGTTTTGAACTGCTCGAAGTGCAAACTAATGATATTTCACCGAGTGAAGCCAAGTTTGACATCGTATACGCTAAACAGCACGCCTTTGGAGCGTATATCTGTTATAAGTGATATGGGCGTTTTTTTGATCCAAAACTGACTTTTAGTACGCATATTTCATCAATAGTAAGCAAACAAACGGGTATACTCGGTTTCGTGAAGCGATGGGCTAATAAGTTTAATGATCCGTATCTGACTAAGACGCTCTACACATCGTTGGTACGACCAATCTTAGAGTATTTTTCATGTGTCTGGTGCCCAGGGTATCAAAACTTTATAAAGCGTATTGAGTCGGTACAGAAGCAATTCATTATATTTGCACTACACTCAGAAAAAAATTTTTCCCGATTGAAGAAAAATGGGAATGAAAAGGCACTTAAGAAATTTTTTCCTCATTCGCATGGCCAAATTTCTTCAAAATGAGGAAAAATTCTCTATATTGAGGGATTTTTCCTCATTTGAATAAATTTTGGCCATACGAAGAGGAAAAAATTTCTTAAGTGCCATTTCATTCAAGTTTTTCTGAGTGTACGTGGTCTTAATTGGGATTCAAGTGCGCATTTGCCACCATATAGAAATAGGCTTCTCCTTATTAATCTACCAACTTTAGAAAATCGTAGAACTTTACTAGGGGTAATGTTCATTCATAAGTTCATTATGGGCGAGATTGACTCCTCTGATCTTTTTAGTCGACTAAATTTTGCAGTTCCTGGTAGAACGTCCAGATACTTTGTACCTTTTCATTTACCACTTTGCTGGCAAAATTTTGCCAAAAATAATCCAATGCGTAACTGGTGTTCGCACTATAACAACTTGTATAACTGCATCAGCTTTGAATGTTCGTTTACCGCGTTGCATAATTCAATACTTTCACGTCTGGCTTGATATTTTGTACTTTCTTTTATATGTATGGTTGAATTTAATATATACATCTGCATTTAATTATTTTTATACTCAGTTGACCAGAGCTCACAGAGTATATTAACTTTGATTGCATAACGGTTGGTTGTACAGGTATAAAGGAATCGAGATAGATATAGACTTCCATATATCAAAATCATCAGTATCGAAAAAAAATTCGATTGAGCCATGTCCGTCCGTCCGTCCGTCTGTCCGTTAACACGATAACTTGAGTAAATTTTGAGGTATCTTGATGAAATTTGGATGTAGGTTCCTGGGCACTCATCTCAGATCGCTATTTAAAATGAACGATATCGGACAATAACCACGCCCACTTTTTCGATATGGAAAATTTCGAAAAATCGAAAAAGTGCGATAATTCATTACCAAATACGCATTAAGCGATGAAACTTGGTGGGTGAGTTGAGCTTATGACGCAGAATAGAAAACTAGTAAAATTTTTGACAATGGGCATGGCACCGCCCACTTTTAAATGAAGGTAATTTAGAAGCTTTGCAAGCTGTAATTTGGCAGTCGTTGAAGATATCATGATGAAATTTGGCAGGAACGTTACCCTTATTACTTTATGTCTGCTTAATAAAAATGAGCAAAATCGGAAAACGACCACGCCCACTTTTTAAAAAAATTTCTTTTTAAATTCAAATTTTAAAAGAAAAGTTAATATCTTTACAGCATATAAGTAAATTATGCCAACATTTAACTCCAGTAATGATATGGTGCAACAAAATACAAAAATAAAAGAAAATTTCAAAATGGGCGTGGCTCCGCCCTTTTTCATTTAATTTGTCTAGAATACTTTTAATGCCATAAGTCGAACAAAAATTAACCAATCCTTGTGAAATTTGGTAGAGGCTTAGCTTCTAGGACGATAACTGTTTTCTGGGCGAAATCGGTTGAAGCCACGCCCAGTTTTTATACATAGTCGACCGTCTGTCCTTCCGCTCGGCCGTTAATACGATAACTTGAGCAAAAATCGATATATCTTTACTAAACTCAGTTCAGGTACTTATCTGAACTCACTTTGTATTGGTGTAAAAAATGGCCGATATCCGACTATGACCACGCCCACTTTTTCGATATCGAAAATAACGAAAAATGAAAAAAATGCCATAATTATATACCAAATACGAAAAAAGGGATGAAACATGGTAATTGTATTGGTCTATTGACGGAAAATATAACTTTAGAAAAAATAAATAAAATAGGTGTGACACCTACCATATTAAGTAGAATAAAATGAAAAAGTATTGCAGGGCGAAATCAAAAGCACTTGGAATCTTGGAAGGAATACTGTACGTGGTATTACATATATAAATAAATTAGCGGTACCCGACAGATGATGTTCTGGATCACCCTGGTCCACGTTTTGGTAGATATCTCGAAAACGCCTTCACATATACAACTAAGGGCCACTCCCTTTTAAAACCCTCATTAATACCTTTAATTTGATACCCATATCGTAAAAACACATTCTAGAGTCACCCCTGGTCCACGTTTATGGCGATATCTCGAAAACGCGTCCACATATAGAACTAAGGCCCACTCCTTTTTAAAATACTCATTAACACCTTCCATTTGATACCCATATCGTACAAATAAATTCTAGAGTCACCCCTGGTCCACCTTTATGTCGATATCTCGAAAAGGCGTCCACCTATAGAACTAAGGCCCACGCCTTTTAAAAATACTCATTAACACCTTTCATTTGATACCCATATCGTACAAAAAAATTCTAGAGACACCCCTGGCCCACCTTTATGGCGATATCTCGAAAAGGCATCCACCTATAGAACTAAGGCCCACTCCCTTTTAAAATACTCTTTAACACCTTTTATTTGATACCCATATCGTATAAAAAATTCTAGAGTCACCCCTGGTCCACCTTTATGTCGATATCTCAAAAGGGCGTCCACCTATAGAACTAAGGCCCGCGCCCTTTTAAAATACTCATTAACACCTTTCATTTGATACCCATATCGTACAAACAAATTCTAGAGTCACCCCTGGTCCACCTTTATGGCGATATCTCGAAAAGGCGTCCACCTATAGAACTAAGGCCCACACCCTTTTAAAATACTCATTAACACCTTTCATTTGATACCCATATCGTACAAATAAATTCTAGAGTCACCCCTGGTCCACGTTTATGGCGATATCTCGAAAAGGCGTCCACATATAGAACTAAGGCCCACTCCTTTTTAAAATACTCATTAACACCTTTCATTTGATACCCATATCGTACAAATAAATTCTAGAGTCACCCCTGGTCCACCTTTATGTCGATATCTCGAAAAGGCGTCCACCTATAGAACTAAGGCCCACTCCCTTTTAAAATACTCTTTAACACCTTTTATTTGATACCCATATCGTACAAAAAAATTCTAGAGACACCCCTGGTCCACCTTTATGGCGATATCTCGAAAAGGCGTCCACCTATAGAACTAAGGCCCACTCCCTTTTAAAATACTCTTTAACACCTTTTATTTGATACCCATATCGTACAAAAAAATTCTAGAGACACCCCTGGCCCACCTTTATGGCGATATCTCGAAAAGGCATCCACGTATAGAACTAAGGCCCACTCCCTTTTAAAATACCCATTAACACCTTTCATTTGATACCCATATCGTACAAACAAATTCTAGAGTCACCCCTGGTCCACCTTTATGGCGATATCTCGAAAAGGCGTCCACCTATAGAACTAAGGCCCACACCCTTTTAAAATACTTATTAACACCTTTCATTTGATACCCATATCGTATAAAAAAATTCTAGAGTCACCCCGGGTCCACCTTTATGTCGATATCTCGAAAAGGCATCCACCTATAGAACTAAGGCCGCGCCCTTTTAAAATACTCATTAACACCTTTCATTTGATACCCATATCGTACAAACAAATTCTAGAGTCACCCCTGGTCCACCTTTATGGCGATATCTCGAAAAGGCGTCCACCTATAGAACTAAGGCCCACACCCTTTTAAAATACTCATTAACACCTTTCATTTGATACCCATATCGTACAAATAAATTCTAGAGTCACCCCTGGTCCACGTTTATGGCGATATCTCGAAAAGGCGTCCACATATAGAACTAAGGCCCACTCCTTTTTAAAATACTCATTAACACCTTTCATTTGATACCCATATCGTACAAAAAAATTCTAGAGACACCCCTGGCCCACCTTTATGGCGATATCTCGAAAAGGCATCCACCTATAGAACTAAGGCCCGCGCCCTTTTAAAATACTCATTAACACCTTTCATTTGATACCCATATCGTACAAACAAATTCTAGAGTCACCCCTGGTCCACCTTTATGGCGATATCTCGAAAAGGCGTCCAACTATAGAACTAAGGCCCACACCCTTTTAAAATACCCATTAACACCTTTCATTTGATACACATGTCATACAAACAAATTCCAGGGTTACCCTAGGTTCCTTTTACAACATGGTGATTTCCCTTACTTTGTCTCCACAGCTCTTAACTGAGTATGTAATGTTCGGTTACACCTGAACTTAGCCTTCCTTACTTGTTAATTGTAACATTAATTTATGTTAATATTATCTTAGTAGACGACCGCTTTGTGTCTGGTCGACACAATAATCCAAAAAAATAAATAAATAAATTAGCTCGAAACCACACTTCCGTGGTTTAGGTCAAATGGTAAACTTGATTCGATATCCGATTAGTATTAACAACTTAGGTTAACTATGCAAATGCTCCTAGGGGTTCCATGAGAGGCTAAAACATTAGACAAAACACGTCAAGCTGAGCTGCGACTAGTGGTGGGAAATGGGGAAGGTGGCAGCAATCCTATTGGAAACTCGCACGAAAAAGAGATACATATTGTTGTAGTCGCAATACTATCCGGTAGTTAGACGAATGTTTTCGATGGTGGCAGTCCTTTGCCGAATAAGAATCCAGTACTAGCACCTTCTTTGTGGATTGAAGTCGCTTCTTACGAAAGACATGCATACAGCGGCAATACTCTAAGCCCTTTAACCCAATGGGGGTTCGAAAAGAGATCAAATGTTTAACAGACTAGATCGGTGCCCACGCTAACAAAAAGTTGTAAAAGTCAAACCTTAAAAGTGATCCATTTAAAAAGAGCTGAAATCACTTTTTTATTTTAATTGGCTCACCCCACATTTTTAATTTAATATGTCATTGTTTTAGACTTCAGAAACTATATATTTTGTACTAATGTCCTCTTGAACTACTGATGTCAATTGTATATCGACTGCTGAGTGGAATATCGACCTACGTTTTTGTATGAAATCCTGAGAAAGGGTTTTCGAAAAAGATCAAAAACTTTTCGAACTGGCAACCCAGATAGAGTGATATTCCACTCAGCAGTCGAATTCGATGGTTTTTTTGGTTTCTTGGTTAGCTGACTAAACAATTCTTAAGAAATAATAGGAAGGAAAGAGTAAAACATTTATTCGGCAACCCCACTTGCTATGGTTCCATGAAGTCCGACCTTGTGAATGAGCCGTCTAACAAGCTTAATCCCAATTTTAAGAAAATCCAAATATTTGCGTGCTGCTTTGAGAGCTCTCTCTCCTTTTTGACCTCGATTACGAATGGCTTTAAAGACGAAGGAAGCCTCTTAACTTTATAATCAGAAGCTAAAGCTTGTAAGGTGGACGCATGGGAGCTTGTAAGGTTAACGAATTTTGGTAGAGGAAGTTTCTCTCCCTCTCCATCAGTGACTTAGCTCTTTTGATCTGATAATATGTTATTATTTCGCTAGCCCAAATGGGCTTTAAGGTCCTTGGGACCTCAGCTGTTTCCACATATCGCTATGATCATAAGAGCCAACTTGCTGGTAGCCCACATATCCACTGTGCTGAGCAGAGAAAGGAGAACTACTCTTTAACAAGGTCCCTTAAGCCGATTAGTCTAACCTTCTTCGTCCTGAAGGCAATGAAAAATATAACAACCGACGAAAATTGATCGAAAGACCTCAAGAACACTGCTCTACCTCACGGGCAATACTCGTAGAGATTTCGGAGGGCCACGAAACGCTTTGTAACAGCTTCAACGGAAATTAAGGGTGCCTACAAATACGAGGAGACAGTGCTCTTCGCAAACTAAAAAATGCTGAGAAGTGAAGTTCAGATGCCTATCCAAACATACATAAACTCACTACTACTTTATATAAAAGAATAGTGAACTTATTGAATCTGAATCCAGTACTGATTGAGTCCGCATTACGAAGTGGTACCCCCAGTGTTGAGTTCCTCATTTTCTCTGTGAAGCCTTGTAGTGTTTGAGCTTCTGAAAGTTCTTACGGGATAAGTTCGAAAATACACTTTCGGACATTGTTGTTGTCGATGTTATTGTTGTAGCGATGACACACCCCGAAGGTTTTTGAGGAGTGTTATCGATGTTGACGGCCCTTTGCCGGGTGCAGATCCGTTCCGGCAACAAGCACCATTAAGGTACTAGCTCGACCATCTCAGGAGCGATTTAGTACGACTACATGAAACCTTCTAGGCCACGATCCATGAGGAATGTGGGAGCGCCAGAGCATCGGCTGTTAAAGAAACAGAATTTTTAGGAGTAGGTGGGTTTGAAAATTGGGTTGGAGAAGTTATAAATTGCGTTGGTAACCCCTTGAATCTAGGACAAGCATACCTGCCACGTGATTATTCTAAGTCTCCAAACCCGCTGAGGCAGACTTTGTAACATACGTGCAGCGAATCGAACTACTTCCGAAGTATTGCAGAACTATCTCATTAGGATACAGTACTAGTTCTAATTATATCTCCTCGAAGTGCTTTTAACATTGCAATGTCCTACGAAATGATAATTGTTGTCTTTGAAAACCTTTTCAACATGTTCTTAACTGATTCAGTTGTTGTTGTTGTAGCGATAAGGGGAGTGTTATCGATGTGATGGTCCTTCGCCGGATACAAATCCGGTACGCTCCGGTACCATAGCACCATTAAGGTGCTAGCCCGACCATCTCGGGAACGATTTATGTGGCCACATTAAACCTTCAGGCCATTCCCTCCCTCCCTACCCCCAAGTTCCATGAGGAGCTCGGGGTCGCCAGAGCCTCGTCTGTTAGTGAAACAGGATTCGCCGCAGATAGGTGAGGTTGACAATTGGGTTTGGAGAAGCTATATATTGCGCTGGCAACCTGAAGGGTTGCGCTACACAGCCCCTTGGATCTGGTATTTTAGTCGCCTCTTACGACAGGCATACCTACCGCGGGTATATTCTGATCCCCTAACCCGCTGGGGTAACTGATTCAGTCGTAGGTGGTTCTGAAATAGTCGCTGACCTTGAGTAATTAATTTAGGTCAGACTTAACAGTTCCGCTCTGTTGAACTCAAAGCCTTGACATCCGCTTGGCTATCAGAGTAGATGTTAAATTCTCTAGTTGTAGTAGTTTTGGATAGCATTTCATCTGCCGCATCCTTAATCGTAGCAACTTCCGCTTGGATTACACTGCAGTGATCAGCCAACTTAAACTTGCGGCTTACATTTAGCTTTTGACAAAAATAGTCCGGTTTTTCCGGGTTAAAAGCGAAACTGGGAAGAAGGCTAGAGTGTCCGAAGTCAGAAAGCTCATAGCCCATATCACGAAGCCTGACCAACGACCGGGCCGCGGCCGCCTTTCCCGCAATATCTACTGGATGTATGTTCTGTAATCTGGGTCGATTTGTATGGACGAAAGTTAACCGATATCGCGCCACCGATTTTTCGATAGGATTTGGGCTCAGAAAAAAAAGTTCCACTACGCATATCGAAACAAATAGGCTTCGAGCCTGCGAAAAAAAAATGGCGAAAGTGTCAATTTTTCGACCAAAACAAAAAATATTGAAAAAAAAAATATTTTTTTGGGTTTAGGGGAGTGTTTTGGTCGAAAAATTTACCCTTTCGCCATTTTTTTCTTATTGAGTATGCGTAGTGGAACTTTTTTTCCTGAGCCCAAATTCTATGGAAAAATCGATGGCGCGATATCGGTTAATAAATCGACCCAGTCTAATGTTCAGCATGCCATTCTAAGGTACAAGGAGTCGATTTCAGAACCAAAGCTGTCTTACTAAAGCGATTTCCAACTGGTTGTCATTAAATATCCAAAGAGGAAACTGCGTTTTTGGAAGTAAGATTTTTTCACAAACTTTTCTAGTTTAACAGATCATAAAACACACAGTGGTTAAGCCACTTCACAAAATCAAATATTTGAAGTTTTTCCAAACAAATCAAAAAAAAATATGAAATAATTAAAGCCACAGCCACTCAACGAAGCCAAAACTAATTTGAATTCCAAACACAAACGCTAATCTGCAAAACGTTTGAGTTCACTCGCAGGTTCTACTTAATTGAAGTGTGCCGCCAGGCGAAAATTATGCGTATTTGTGTGACGTTGTGTGCCAGTCACTGTTTTTGCTTGTGTGAAAATTGGAACAATTACGTCACAAAAATAAGCGCGCATTCACATAACATTTGAATTACGTGCAAAGTTTTGCCATATTTTATCAATTATATGAGCGTGACATAGTTGAGTGCACACTTTAAGCGAATGATTTCAGCGACTTTGGCCACAAAGGTCAAATGCACAATCGAATACAAAATAGCAAAGTAGAATCATGAATATATGTATGTATACGTATACCTATTAAGTTAATACTTACGACTAAATAAGAGGGGTAAATGCGTACTTGAATGTAAAATACAGAAATGTAAGAATGTAAATCCGTATTACGCATGAGGGCATAGGAAATGTTGGCTATAATACATATTGCTTTGGAGCGTTGGTGGATTTTGTGGGGTATAATTTTCTATGTGTAGATATTCGCCGCTATGCGGCTGGTTTACGCGAACGGGAATGCATAGTTGGCGTCACCGCCCTATAAGGAATGATCGGAACAAGGTAATAAGGTAAGAAAGGAAGAAAAGAAAAAAAAAAAACAGTGTAAGCTAAGCCACGGTGTTAAATTTATGGTGGAAAGAGTTGACGGAATAGCAGAAATGTTGTTCACTCCTTTGAAGGAGCAACTTCACATTAAATTGAGTTCCTTAAACTTTCCATTTATTTGCGCTCACTCCCAGGCAAATTAGCTAGATAACGCGGAATGCGATATTATGTTAAACTAGAAATGATCTACGATCCCGCATACGATTCACAAGTCGTCCGAAATATTATGAAAAAATTCTACATTCATCCCAAAACTCAATTTCAAATGTTCCGAAATTATCACCATATGATTCCGGAACTATCCCGAACTCATCCTGAATTAGAACTCCCAAAACCATTTCGAAATTATCCTAAAAAGATTTGATATAAAAGCAAATAAGAAATAATCAAGAAATTACGCCAGATTATACCAAATTATACCAAAATATACTCGAAATGAATCTTCGGAAAATAAGCACAAGCAGAACCTAAAGTGATCCTCAAACAACGCTCGAAGGATCAAGAAATTACCTGAAAGTACTCTGAAATATTCCCCAATTTCATCGCGAAGTGGCCGCAAATTGATCTTAAAATGATCCCGAGAAGACCCTAAATAGTAGACGAAAGCATTCCGATATTACCAAGATGTGAACCCTAGATAGCCTCAGGAATATCTTGAAATATTTTCCAAAATTATCAGGAATTGACCTCGAAATGACCATGGCGAGCCCCCAAATGATCTTAAAATAACCCTTAAGTAGCTCACAAAACCATCCCGAAATTACTCCAAAGTGATACCTGAATGACCCAGGAAGAACCTCGAAAGAGTTCCCAAGTCACCATCCCAAAATAGCTACAAAATCATCCCAAATGACACAGAAATAGTCTCTAAAACCTTCCGAGAGTAACCAAATGATCCCGAAATTATCACGGAAGACCATGCTCCACCTACCCTATAGCTGTGCCCAAAAAGCATATCGTTAGTTGTTACTATTTTAATATTTTCTGCGTTCTAACGACATGAACATGGCACCGCCAGTGAACTCTCGTCACTTTTTATGCAATGGCTCTACTCTACACTCTATTCATATTCAGAGCAGGTGCAGCATCAGAGCTCTTTTTTCGCTGCTGCTGATGCTCGGGGGTAGAAAACACATTGTTTTAAAATGATAAATACTGAGTTTGTATCCTTAAAGTTTACCTATGTATATATATTTTAATATTCAAATAATCGTTCGGTAACGATTATTCGAATAATCGAAGATGTACAATTATTCCATTTTAACAAATCGAGTTCTGAAAATCTAATATGAGAGTATTCGAATAATTCGAATATTGATCGATTGATCGAATATCACGAGCTATAGATATGACCTCAAAAGCAGTTTTAAAATCGTCAAAAAATAGTCGGGAAAATAGTCCCAATGACTCTTAATGATCCAGATATAGTTCCGAAATGTACCAGAAATAGTTCCGATGTGATATCCAAGTGGTTCCAAAATAAACCTGAAATGATCGCGATAAGGGTTAAGAAATCGATCCGATATAAGTAATCCCGAAAAGCTTGTGAAATAATTCCGAAAAAGTCCCGAAACAATCCAGAGAACAACCCCGAAATAATCTAGAGATAATCACGGGATTGCTGCAACATGAATCCGAAAATAATTACGAAATTATTCCGAAATAGGCTCAAATGCTCATTTCCAGA
Organism: Eurosta solidaginis; assembly: GCF_040869045.1. NCBI lineage: Eukaryota > Metazoa > Arthropoda > Insecta > Diptera > Tephritidae > Eurosta > Eurosta solidaginis. Next base: position 255,436,202 of record NC_090320.1, on the reverse strand, counting down.
TGGAGCTTGGTGACAAGGCCCATATATCAAACATTTCTTAGACATCGATCATACACCAAATACCTCCCTTTTCTAATAAATGTGATAACTCATGAATTCTCATCGATATATTTTAAGGGAAAACCAATAACTAGTTTCAACACGGTTGGACCATAGTGACATTGGCGCATTGTTTCCACAGTACAACTAAAAAGATGGCTGGTTTCATGTCGGGATTCTTTACATGTTTGACATATTCATAGTTCTCCAAAATTTAAAATGTGATTGCTCTTTTGCATACGCAATGAGAGCGCAATTGTGCTTTGAGAGTCAGTCATTGGTTTAGGGTATAAAGCCTAAAGGCTTTACTGGCTAGGGTCGTGTTATGCAAATGTGTATATGAAAAATCGCAAGCCTGCCTAGCAAGGTAGTCCTTTCCACAACCGCCTATGAGAGTGGAAGCTTCTTCTTCCTAGGCTAAAGAAGAGTCTCCCGGTTTTTAATTTCGTCGCTGGGAACCAAAACTAAGAGATGACTGACGTGTTTTGCTTCAAGACGACAAAATTAGGTGCCCATTGGTCATAATGGAATATATAAGTGATTGCAGATGCGCACAATCCACAAAATATTTTTTACTTTGGTTTTAAATGGATTTGGTGATTTTCATTGAATTAATAGAATATCGTATCTTGAAATATAATTTTTTACCTTATTCTCCCACAAATTCAAATTTCAAATTTGCATTTATGCTGCTAAACGTTGAAGCCATCGTTGTCGTCATTTAACCACTTTACTTCCGTTTAAATGCGGTCAAAAAGTTTTACTCATTCTTACACCCGTAACATACATATGTATATGCATAATAGGGATGCAGCAAATGTTCAATTTAAGACATTAGGGAATGCGAATGTTTTTTAGATAAGAATAAATAATTAGGTGGTGAAAGATTAATTTCTAGCAGAAGGTGAATTTGAACCAAAGCCGAACTGAATGTTCGGTTTTGATATACTAATTATCTGAGTACTGCAGCCGAAGACTTTGGCTTAATAAGTAGGGTAAAATCTTATCTATCTTTGATTATCGCAAAATGGATATCATAACATAAAATGAAAGCCATTTACATGATCGATATAAAAATCAACTTCTGAAAATTGAATAGTGTAAATAAGCGCATGATAATTGTATGCAACAAAATTGACAGGCAGCCAACGTTTGAATCAAGTTTTTTGATTTGTGGAAGAGATTTCAATGGCCAATTCACAAGAGTATCGCATTTTAAGGTTTGAGTTATTTCCTAGGTTTCCAATATAAAGTTTGATTAAAGTATACTACATACGACGAAAAGGAGACTTGTGAATTGCCTACTTATAAAATTTAACAATGTCAATACCCCAATACGGATATTTTTGATAATCGATAATAATATTTTATTACGAAAGTTTTTCGAAGATAATAGATAAGTCCCTTAAACATATTTATGTCGGGATTAGCAGGTCTAAAAACTGTGCTAGTTGTTCCACTTTTAAGCCTGTTTTGACAGACTCTTGGATCAAAAGTTCTTATTTAACCGAAAGACTCAGATTAACCGGTAAGTCAAAGCAGTAGACGCAAGTTCGGTCGAGTTCTACATGTAGCATAGTTTTAAACCTATGACAAAGCCACTAGATACTGTAGTGATCGGTAAATTTAGAAAGTTCGGGTTTGCATTGGTTAAATTTGAAACATATCGCACATCTAGCTGAAAAATCGATCAACTCCAAGAATCTCGATGTTCAGAAATTGCGAAAAAATCACTACATGCCCTATATGCGCCAGTGAAATTTAAATTTTTACAAAAGAAGTTCTCTGGCAAGACTGGATGATGAACTCGGAAGCTTGGAGATATTTTAACGTCGAAATTTATGAGTTTTGAGTTAGCCTCCTATTGAAATATGTGTGCTGTACATTGCAGCGGACATGGAACAAACAGTGGTAACTTTTATCAAAACTCGTCAATAATGTTTTCGTACTAGAGCTTACGATTTCTTCTCGAAAACAACCGAGATTTTCTAGACCCGGGAAATCGAGAACTCGACTTCTCGCGAGATTCTCGTGTCTCGAAGTACTCGTAAATCTCAAGAGCTTCTCGACATTCTTACTTAATCGCTGTATGGACAATATTTATACACTTGGTTTTTTTGTTTTATTTGTAACTTTTTTGTTAATTATATTGGTTGAATGACCTTTAACTAAAAACATGTTTAATAGAGCGGGTCGATTTGTGGGGAGGCAAAAAAATCGCCCATTGCTCTGTGAAAATCATATTCTCGGGATCAAAATAAGAAACTTTGCCGAAGGAACAATACCTCTAAAACGAATTCTGATGCGCCACCCCCCCCCCCCCCTCCAGGTAGGGGTAAATTTTAAAAAATCCCACTTTGACCCATTTAGAGTGCTCCAATCGAGTCCAAATGTATGACCGACCCCCATTAACTTTGGAGGCCCGACCCACCGATGCCAGTGGCACACCCCCTGGAACCCCCTGGGGGTTCACCATACAAACATTTCAAAAAATCGCCGGTTTTGCACTTTACATGAAAAAATCGGCGATTTTTTGAAATGCTTGTATGGTGAACACCCAGGGGGGGTTCCAGGGGGTGTGCCACTGGCATCGGTGGGTCGGGCCTCCAACTTAGTGGGGGTCGACCATTTAGAGTGCTCCCATCGAGTCCAAATGTATGACCGACCCCCACTAACTTTGGAGGCCCGACCCACCGATGCCAGTGGCACACCCCCTGGAACCCCCTGGGGGTTCGCCATACAAACATTTCAAAAAATCACCGGTTTTGCACTTTACTTGCACTTTACCCCAGGGGATGTGCCACTGGCATCGGTGGGTCGGGCCTCCAAAGTTAGTGGAGGTCGGTCATACATTTGGACTCGATTGGAGCACTCTTAATGGGTCAAAGTGGGATTTTTCAAAATTTAACCCTACCTGGAGGCGGGGGGACATCAAAATTCGTTTTAGAGGTATGGTTCCTTCGGCAAAGTTTCTTATTTTGATCCCTAGAATACGATTTTCACAGAGCAATGAGCGATTTTTAAATCGACCCGTCCTAATGTTTATTATACATATGATTTTATTCGCATTATTTTATTTTTCAACGAGATATGAAGAACACCGCTTCTCGCGAGATTCTCGAATCTCGAATTACTCGTAAGGCTCGCGAGATTCTCGACTTTCAATTCAGTCGCTGCATTGGCAATATTCTATACATTTCGTGGTTTTTTACTTGTGGTTTTGCGAACATTTTGGCTTGCGCTCCAGAAGAAATCGGAAGCTCTATATAAAACAGCCAATGAATCGATTAAGTTGAATGTCGAGAAGCTCACGAGCCTTACGAGTAATTCGAGATTTGAGAATCTCGCGAGCCTTACACGTAATTCGAGATTGGAGAATCTCGCGAGTTACCAACTTATTATTTTTTAACGTACGAAGTTATGTTGCGCAATTAATTTAAGTTCAACAAAGAACCAGAGCGGCCTCTACCTCAAAATTCGTATTGATTATCAATAGTTTTTTTCCGAACGATGTTCTAAATTTAAAAAATCTGAAGTACTCTTGGCAAATAAATTCGTCAAGAACCAATACAAATTTTGATACCCTGCATCCACAAAGAAGCTTAGAAAACTGTCAAAAAAAAAAGTTCGAAGCTTTCGTAAACTTTTTTCGAATTGTCGTATTTTTCGAATAAGTACGTTTTCCACACAAATTACTCTGCTGGTTTCCCATGCAAATAACGAAACCTGTTAATCTCCGTGGTACCGAAGGAGGAATATTCAAAACATTTGAAACAAATGAAGAAGGTAAAAGAGACCATACAGATATTTTCCAAAGAATTAATCACTAGGCTAGACCTTATTTTTGCGCTCTTAATATTTCAAAAAAATTTTGGTTTTTTGAATACTTATATGCGATCAGTACGAAAATTCGAATATACAAATATACAATACAAAATATTTAGAAAACCCCAAATCCCGGAAAATAAAAATGTCGAAATAAAAAATAATAAACTGGCGCGAGTTTTACACATCATTAACTAGTACATTATTTCGATATTTGTTTTTAATTATTATATAGGAATGTAGAAGCATTTTGAACTCGATATCAATAATCCGAAAATGGAAAGTAAAAATTTGTCTACTCTCGAAAGATATTCACAAGAAACTAGAAAATTAAGTCCAGCTATCAACAGTATTTCTGCATAATTGTTAACAACCAATTTATGAAAAATACAACAACACACGAAAATGTGTAACTGTATTTTCCAAATATGTCTTTGCAAGTAAAACAAGTAAGAAAGGCTAAGTTCGAGTGTAACCGAATATTACGTACTCAGCTGAGAGCTTTGGAGACAAAATAGGGGAAAATCACCATGTAGGAAAATGAACCTAGGGTAACCCTGAAATGTGATTGTATGACATGGGTATCAAATGAAAGGTGGTAAAATGAGTATTTTAAAAGGGAGTGATCCTGAGTTCTATAAGTGGACGCCTTTTCGAGATATCACTATAAATGTGGACTTGGGTGACCCAGAACATTATCTGTCGGGTACCGTTAATTTATTTATATATGTAATATCACGAACAGTATTCCTGCCATGATTGCATGATTGCAAGGGCTTTTGATTTCACCCTGCAGTATTTTTTTTTTTTCTCTAACGTAATATGGTAGGTGTCACAGCCATTTTACAAAGTTTTTTCTAAAGTTTTATTTTGCCTCAATAAATCAATTCAATTACCATGTTTCATCCCTTTTTACATATTTGGTATAGACTTATGGCATTTTTTTAATTTTTGGTAATTTTCGATATCCAAAAAGTGGGCGTGGTCATAGTCGGATTTTGGCAAATTTTTATACCAAGATAAAGGGAGTTCAGATAAGTACGTGAACTAGATATATCGATTTTTGCTCAAGTTATCGTGTTAACGGCCGAGCGGAAGGACAGACGGTCGACTGTGTATAAAAACTGGGCGTAGCTTCCACCGATTTAGCCCATTTTCACAGAAAACAGTTATCGTCATAGAATCTATGCCCCTACCAAATTTCACAAGTATTGGTACATTTTTGTTCGACTTATGGCATTAAAAGTATTCTAGGCAAATTAAATGAAAAAGAGCGGAGCCATGCCCATTTTGAAAATTTCTTTTATTTTTGTATTTTTGTCACCATTTAATTACTGGAGTTGAATGTTGACATTATTTACTTATATACCGTAAAGATATTAAATTTTATGTTAAAATTTGACTTAAAAATAATTTTTTTTTGAAAAGTGGGCGTGTTCGTCATCCCATTTTGCTAATTTTTAATTAGAACAAATATAGGAACAGAAGTAAAGTTCCTGCCAAATTTCATCATGATATCTTCAACGACTGCCAAATTACAGCTTGCAAAACTTTTAAATTACCTTCTTTTAAAAGTGGGCCTTGCCACGCCCATTGTTCAAAATTTTACTAAATTTCTATTTCGCGTCATAAGGTCAACCGACCTACCAAGTTTCATCGCTTTAGCCATCTTTGGTATGAATTATCACACTTTTTCGGTTTTTCGAAATTTTCGATATCGAAAAAGTGGGCGTGGTTATAGTCCGATTTCGTTCATTTTAAATAGCAATCTGAGACGAGTGCCCAGGAACATACACACCAAATGTCATCAAGATACCTCAAAATTTACTCAAGTTATCGTGTTTATGGACGGACATGGCTAAATGAATTTCTTTTTTCTCCCAGATCATTTTGGTATATAGAAGTCTATATCTATTTCGATTAGTTTATGCCGTTACGGATTACTGTTATGCGAACAAAGTTAATATACTCTGTGAGCCCTGCTCAGCTGAGTATAAAAAATATACCACGCATGCAAATTTTTTTCGACATTTGGACATTTCTCTATATCTTCGACTTTTTTAATTCAGCAAAATATTTTTTGATATTATGTTGTTCGACGAAATATAATTTTGAAAAATTTCCAATTTCTATTTCGTAATTTTAGTTTTCGACCTTTCGTATGGCTCCCGATTTGATAATTAGGAAAATTGCAATTTTTTCGACATTTTCGAAAATTTTTTTCGGGAAATTATTTTTTCAAATTTCTTTTTTCGACAAAATAATTAGTGACTTTTTTTCAGCAAGACATGATTTCTATATTTTGAAAAACTTGTTTCGACATTTTTTTTGACATTTTTGTTGTTAACTTTTCGTACGGATCCCATAATAATTAAAACATTTTCTTTTTCGGCATTTTATTTTCGAAATTTTTATTTTTCGGTGTTTTCGGCTCTTATACCTTTTCTGGTTTCGATATCAATTTTCAGCAAATGCTGCCAAACCCGTGAAAATTATTGTGAAATTATCACGTTAGTGAAAGCGGATGTTCGCATCATCCCTAATGAACATGAACAAAAATATATACCAGCTATCTACTGCTATCATATCTTATCTCTTAGATGCCATTGCTTTTAAGCCGTTCTTTTTGATTTGGCCCTCTGCAATTTGTTTTATTTTTTTTTCACCTTTTTCTGGTTTTTGTGGTATTGTTGCGTCGGTGTTGAACATGACACTTTGGCAAAGTGGCATGGTGGCAAAAGTGCAACCACACACAAAACTGGAAAAGTTTTGACCAACAATAAAATTACGAATGCACTTAAACTTCGGTTTCGACATCCCATTGCCATGTGGACAAGCATTGAATTAAATTAGTTTGAACGTTTAATATTTTTTTTTTATATTTTATTGGTACAAAGTTGTTGTTGCAACTCCGTATGACGTTATACTTGTCATACCACTATAACATTAAACACTACGTATATGTGTTAAGCAATTTAGAGCATATCCATTTATTTTAATTTTATTTAAATAAATAAAATCTATTTAAATGTTTAATACTCCCTTTGAAAGCATTCGAAGGAGTACTTCTCTACTTAACCTTTCCAAGGCAGTCGGCATTACGCAGACCTCCTCCGACTAGTCGAGCTATCAATAAACTCCTTCGATAGCTAAATTCGAGTGCCTTCACATATGATAATGTCGTCATCCATGCTGGTGCGTAAAGCATTAAATCAGCTTATAACTACCTTCTTTAGCGTCCAGTTAAAGAAATCGTGCCATAACAAGGCAATTTCCTCTGAACAGTCCTTCCTCATTTCAAAGGAGCTGGTAGCGCTAGTTAACGCGCTTTGGCTCACGCATGGCTTATTCGTTTTATAGAAAAATCAAATTCAGTCCTTTTAGCACATAGTCCCTTAGTGCTAATATGAAAGCAATTAAATAAAAGTTGGCCTATAGCGATACTCTTCTAAAAATTAACAATAAACTAATTGACGAAAATATCTAGTCTTTCACACTGTATATCGGGTATATCCGTATTTGCGATCATTGGCAGCACTTGGGACAAAGCCCCACCCTCATGCACACAGAGGTGGCAAAGTTTTTTCGGTTAAATAAAAATAAATGTAAGGCGCGATAACCTCCGAAGAGATTTTAGGCCGAGATTCTATTCCAATTTGCGTCGTGCTCCTCTTGATTTTCCCTACATATTGGCCGGACGGGACCTACATGTTTTATGCCGACGCCGAACGGCATCTGCACAGCAGATGAGTTTTCACTGAGAGTTTTCATGGCAGAAATACACTCCGAGCGCTTGCCAAACACTGAGGAGGGGCGACCTCGCTTAGAAAAATTTTCTTTTAATTGAAAAACTTTATTTCTAAAATTTTGATGTTGCTTTGCCCGGGGTGTGAACCCATGTCATACGGTGTGGTAGGCGGAGCACGCTACCATCACACCACGGTGGCCGTCGCTGATAAATGCAGTAGAAAAAAATAGACTTTCCAGTTAGACACGCATAACTCTGGCATAACTTCGATCTGGATACTGCAATAGATTAAACTCTTACTTATTCAGAAATACTTCCACGGTGGTATTGGTAATAGTCAATACGCAGCAAGGTTCTTAATAACAACAGCAGATGATTGGTGGAATGCATTACCTTAGTAGTAGACGACGTGCCGGTTACCTATACTCCATTTTTTTTTATTCTGGAGGAATTTAGAGCAATCTTGAAACGTTCCATCATATGAGCGTTATTCTTATGCGCCAGCATGTCGGACTCTCTTCTGGATTCTGTTATTTGAGTTTCCTTTGATTGATGAAAGTGGATGACTCGACCACCTCACCAACGTCTAACATTTCATTTAAATTGAAACGATTTTCCGGCATCCCTTATCAAATTTGGTGCCATCATCAGTGTCAATTTTCGTTCTCCAATGATGATGGCACAATGCCCAAACCATTTTGTCTCGAAACCAAATTTTACAAGAAATGACGGAAAATCGTTCCAATATATGTATATCAATTATCTACCCTGTCGGAAAATAAACAAACCCAAATAAGTCGAACAGTTCACATACCTTGTCATTGTACTCATTCCTGATAGTAGAAATCTATATGAGCGCTTGGTTTGAGAAGTTTGCAGTAGCACGAGGAGTCCCCTTACAATTACTAATGACCTTAGACCATGTAATGTGGGAGTTAAGCGGCATGTTTGCTGCTTAAATGTCTGATGAAATGCATACCTCGCACCCTATCACTAAGTCTTCCAACAGGAGTCCATATGCTGTCAACATACCCAGAACTGCCAACAAAACAAAAAGATAGGCGGTAAAATAAGGCCGACTGAAAGCAACAGCTTTAGTTGTTTAAAGAAAACACCAGCAGCCTGGTGTACATTTTGCACTCATCGGTGCTTAGCGCCACAATTCTGCGAATCCCATCAGCCCCTTTGTTATAGCTTTGGACAATATTATGCGTAAAATGCGTTGAAGAAAAAACGTAAAATTTTTACATATTTCTTTGATACTCAGCAAATAAAAAAAGGCGTCGCGTGAGAATCTGAAAACTCTTGAAATTGACCAAGCTGAACCTTAAACGTTATCTCACTTTGTTCTGAGTTAAAAGCCTTGCCTACCGTTGAGGAATAGAAGAGTTTGGTACTTGAAGATGAAATATTTTAAGTCCATAGATCAGCAAAAAATAAGACTCCGCTATCTTGGAACTAGCATGTGGTGGGGGAAGGGAGGCGTGTTATGGCCTAGAGGGTGCAGTGTGGTCATATTAATCCTTCCCGAAATGGTCGGGCTAGTACCTTAATGGTGCTTGTTGACGGGATATATCAGATCTATATCCGACAAAGGATCATCAATATCGATAATACTCCCCACACCCTTCCGGGAGTATCCTTATCGCTTACCAAAACAACAAATACAACGCCACTGTTCTTCACAGAAGAAATTGCTTTGGCTGTGCATTATGTTAGTACAAAGCTGTACTGACCCTGACTCCTGAGACCTATCTCATTTTGAAAAGAATTCTAAGATAATGCATTTTCAAATTGGCTGCCAAGAGAGGGTGGCAAGCAGATATAGTATATAATTAATTACCTTTCGAATTCGAAAAAAATCGCCAGCCATATACAAACAAAAATATATATTCCAGAGAACCTTCTGCATAAATAATGTTAAAGGCACTTCATTTTATTTATTTAATTTATTGAATTTACATACAATACTAAAGTACTTCCCTTCTGCAAATGTTATTTCATGCTAAACATCGACCCTCACTCAGCCAAATGTAATCCAGTACTCATTTCACTGTGCGGGGCGAGAGCGTAAATGGGCTTTTATGAATAGCTCTAGCTTTTGCGAATTGTACAGAAAAACTTTTTTTGAGAGTCATTTGTATAAACGTTTTGAACGTCGGCATTAAAATTTTTTGTGGGAAAACATTAAACTATAAGGAAAATGTAAGGATGGTGATGGCTTCGGTTGTATTGGAGGTATTTAATCTTTTATGAATGTGTGTAAAACGTTCAGATAATGTATGCAGTCTGTTTTTGTATTAACGATAAAGATACTCTCCGAAGGTTTTGGGGAGTGTTATCGATGTTGATGATCCTTTGCCGGATATAGATCCGGTACGTTCCGATAACAAAGCACCATTAAGGTACTAGCCCGACCACCTCGGGAACGATTTATGTGACACACCTTTTAACCATCCCATTTGTATGATACATTCATATCAATAACAGGATTCCCCTCGCATAGGTAAGGTTGACGATTGGGTTGCGGAAGTTTTGAAGCTATAAAGCTTTGTATTGCGTTTATCAGCCAATTGGTGTCTCGTGTTAAAGTACGAACTTCATCGCTTCCTAAAACGGTAAATAAGCCGTTTCAAGTATTTCTATAGGTATCTACTCCGCTTTTGATATCTTCCGTCATCCACTTGATTTTGTGTTAGAGGTTTCCTCAAAGCTTGTTTTGCCTCTGCCTCTCAAATTGCACACACTGAAGATTTTCTACCAAATATCTTTTATTTTAAACAAGGTTCCTCTCTTCCCATATGAAGCTTGGTCCTGTAGATATCGTCCTTGATTTCTAAGGCGGTGCGGTTGTCCAAATCGTAATGACTGGTGTTCCTAGTTTGAACTGTACAGAGATCGGTACACAAAACTCGCAAACATTGTAAGGTAGCATATTGCTTTCAGAAAGCAGATGAGTGAGCCGAGTGTAGAAATTAACTGTTGTTTGTTCTGTGAGTTGATTAAAGCCAGTCGACTTTACTTATGCCGCTTTTCTTATTTTCTTCGCTGCATAGAGGCATATGAGTATATTGGCAAAGAATTCAAGGGTTTGATAAGCACAATTCATAGTTTCTGCAACTCTCGACCGTTCCTTATGAAAGATAAGATAGCGTCACTGTAAAGTTTCTTTCCGGGAAATGAACCACGGACTGATCTATTCGAACAAATTCTATTCACGGATCGATTTGACTGAAATTTGGTATATATGCAGGTAGCCCTTTGCCTACATTAGTATCTAAGATACTTTTTTCCGGGAAAAGGACCGGGGACTGATCTTTTCGAACAAATTCTGTTCTTTGTTCGATTTACCTGAAATTGGGCATATAGGCCTGATCGCCTTTATTAGTATTTATGAACATTTTTCTCAGGAAATGGAGTGGGAACTCACTGGGACTGGGACTTAGACTGCGAATGGGCTGGAAGTGGCAATGGGACTGGGACTTAGACTGGGATCGGGTGTGGCACTGAGACTGGACTGGGAAAATGGGATGTAGAAGAAGAAGGAGAACTAAAGGGAATGTGAAAGTGATAGAGAAGATAGAGAGACATATATAGATGGATCGAAAGAGAAGTGAGGGAAATGACTGAGAAGGAGAAAGAGACGCAGAAAAAGATAAAGGCAGAGGAAAGAGTGAATAAAGAGATTAGGAAAAGGGTGAGAGAGGAAGGGAGAGTATTAGGTAAACGTGCTTAAAAGTTAGGCAGATAGACCAAAGCTAGAGCAGATCAACGTCTGCCGGGTCTGCTGGGCTTTGATCCATTTATATAAGGGAGTGTTTAAATTTGGTTTATCTTTCTTCTATTTTCAAAGAAATCTGTATCTATATTTATTATCTAAGACTTTATAATCTGCTTGCTAATCCCAACTGGTTATAAAAAAATTTGGCTAAAATTAGTCACAACAATTTCAAAAGAGTTGGAAAATATATGCCTTAGGGCGGGTCAAATTGTATGGGAAAAAAACTTCAGGTGCACATCCAGTTTCTGAATCTATGGGTCATACTGAGTAATATTGTCCATGGGACCATAGGTCTGAAATGAATTTCGAGCCTCCCTAATATTGTTAGAAAATGTTTTTTTTTTGGAAATTTTTATTACTATTTTTGTTAGAAAATATTTTGGGCTATTTAAAACTTGAATTTTCAATATGGAAAAGTAAAATATTCGTGGATTTTTGCAACAAATTCGTCGAATTTCTCCAAAAAGAAGCGACAAAATGCGAAAAATAGTAGAAAAGCGCCCTATAGCGACGAAAATTTTACTTTTCCATATTGAAAATTCAAGTCTTAAATAGCCCAAAATATTTTCTAACAAAAATAATAATAAAAATTTCTAAAAAAAATATTTTCCAACAAAATTAGGGAGGCTTGAGGCTATGGTCCCATGGGCAATATTACTCAGTATGACCCATAGATTCAAAAACTGGATGTGCCTTTTCAACAATAAATTTGACCCACCCTAATATGCATGTTTGTTTTTATATCGCAAGCGCTGCAAAAAGTTGACAAACTCAAAGCGAAGCAGGAAGTTAAGTTCAGCGCATGTCAAACTGCCACTTAAAGTCAACGCTGTGTGCGGTAGTTACCGAATACAAAAGAGAAATATAGAAAAAACATAATTTTTTTTTTAAGAAAAACTAAAAAATGTATTACAACAACTAACAGCTTGTTTGCCACTTACACTTTGCCTTTTGCAAAATTTTAACCTTTTTTTTATCTTTGTTTGAAATTTTTTCGTTTAAAATTCCCTTTATTTCCATTTAACATATTTTTATATTTTTTTGCTATCATCTATTGTTTTATAACGTTCTTTTTAGTATTATTTTTCGGGGCACAATTTATTCAGTTATTCGCAACCTTATTTTTATTCCAACTGCAACAATTTTGTAATGCTACTTTTGCTTTAGCTTCGACTTTTTCATTAAAGTTTTCTTTCTCAAAGTTCGCCCAACCTTCTCTATCTGCAGGACTTACTTTGCAGCTGTTCTCGTTTTGGTAGAAGTGCATTGGTTGGGTTTTATGTATTTTTATGCTTCGCATTAAGGCTGAATTGCTCTTTCTTCTGTGTTCAGCGGTTCATCCTTTTATTATAAAATTCATACGCAGCAAAATCGTAATTTTTGTACAGTGTAACTAAAATTTAAATTTAATTTAACTTAAAACTATAATCTACTAAGCGATTTCAATATTATTTACGGACTATACTAATACTAAGAGAAAAGGGCTCCTCGAAAATTCCAGGAGAGCTCATAATTTAAGAATCCGATATTAGTCCGAAATATGTGAAAAATATGAGCCTCAGAAATATAAGTCTTTTATGACTCGCACATGATGAAAAATTAGAGCTTTATGCCAAGAGCGTTTAGCAGGCAAAGCAACTTCAGAGAAGGCTCCGCATCGCGTTATACGATCTGTGATCGAAACCAATCATTTAAATCGCAATAGCTCTAAAATGGGTAATCGTATTAGGGATATATGTAAAGTAGTGGTTGCCAGTACTCATTACATCCATAACTTATTATCATTATTCCGAATTTTTTGACCGTTTCTGATTTATTGTTTGTTTGAAATTGTTTTCGATACGTGATCGTATAATACGATATGGGCTGAGATATTCATATTTATTTAGGATACATTTTCGGTAAAATTTAATTTGACTATACATGGACGTTGTGCTAATAACTCCTTAATTATCTGCACATGAAAAATACTTTAAGTATTTTGGAGTTTTCAGATTGCAACATCAAATTGCCTCCGTGGTGTACCTCGGTTGGTATTTTGCATAGTACAGGTTTACAAGTATGATATGTATGAGAAGCAAACAATTCCTTTCTCTTTCTAACACACTGCCGTTTGACACTTCGGTCAGTGTCAAACTAGTGTGGAACTCAGTAGAACCTGCGTGGAACATGCGTTTGACACTGAACGAAGTCTCAAAATTACCGGGGTTGCTTTTTTACTCCGAACATTTGCTGGGAAGTGCCCGTAAAGTTGGTTGTGTTAACAAACAGGTGTATGTCTATAAAGCAAATCTTTTTAAATTACCTAAAGCTCGCCTAGGAGTTGACATTAAACCACGAAAGAGTTAACTTTACCAAAAGCAAATAATTTCCAGCTATTTGAGAAGAGCCGATACCGACAATTTATTGTTTTATTTTCGAAAGCACCGTCGTGTTATCGTTTTGTTATTGTAACAAGCCCGAGCTATCGTTTCTTATAGGCTTGCTGACGGCAGGTTACAGATCAGTCATCATATTTATATTGTCTCTTTATCTGTATCTGTTTTAAAACAAACCGTTGAGTAGTGGATAACATCGATTACATACCGATAGCAAATTGATTACAAATCGATCAATTTTTCATAACGAGTCGAGAAGAAATCAATAAGACATCAATAACAGTTGAAATCACTCCGATAACAAATCGATAGCATATCGATAGCAAATCGAATATTTTTTAATAACATATCGATAACCTTGATCGATCTATGAATAATCAGTTGTTTTTGGATAACAAATTGATAACAAATCAATAGGAAGCTGATAACAAATTAAGAATACTCCGATAAGAAATCGACAACTTTTCTATAAAAAACCTTTCGATAGTAGTTATAATGCTCCTGTTCTTCCTCCACATATTATGTTTCATCTTCTTCACATTGAGTTCTTTTTCTTTGACGATTTGCTCTCTCCCTGGTATGTACATATATCATCGATTTGATTTTCTGCCTTCCTATAACTGATTTGCTGTCTGATTTCGTTCAAACCAACCCCTCCATGGAAATCGTGACCACATTACGAATAGTGTAGTGATTACACTTACTCTTATATTCTGTGTTCTCCTATACAAAATTCCAATAGAATAGTAGCCCTGGGATTTTACACTAGTACTACTGCGGGTACTAAGCGGCTCATATTAGTACCGGATGGGAGCTAGACACCAGATGGCCTGGTTTAAGAATTTTAACTCTTCTGTACGTTTACAGACATTTGAAAACGCTGAGTCATCTGGGATGTAGAACTATCTATGCAATATCACTTAGGCTGCTGTTGCGGAGCTTCTGCTCACATAATGCTCCTCCATATAGCCCAGCGAATTAAAACGCAGCGGCTACGATGGCTAGACCATGTTATGCGGGTGAGAGATGATGCTCCGGCTAAGAAAGTATTTTCATTGGAACACGCCTATGGAAGCAGAGGAAGAGGCCGGCACTAACTCTACTGGAAGGACCAGGTAGAAAGCAATTTAAATCCCTTTGGTGTGACCAATTGGCGCCAGTTAGTAGTGCGAAGCAGCGACTGACGTGCCTTGTATTTATTAATTTATTACAGCTTAATTAAGCCTAGTTTATATCTATTTACAATGTAATATATACACAATGTATATATATATATATATATATAATAATCGTGGACGACGGTTAAACGTCAATTAAGTAAGTAAGTAGATATGAGTTTTATGCATATACTAAAGCGGATAAAGGCTCAAAAAATTAGCCGCCTAGATAAGGTTCAGAAGGCATTACACACCGTTATCCGTCTTATTTAGATAGTATGTACCAATGTTCGAAACTAACTTTACTGCTTTTTGTATAAGTTTGACACACTGTTTTGAAAACTCCTTTCTGTTTTGCTCACTTTGTACTCTTTGCATTCACGTATGGTTTTATTCAAATTTCTGGAAGTCCTTTTACTTTTAATTTCCAAATTTCATCTTACATTTTTATGAAAGTAATTTTTTCCCTGTGAAAAGTTTTTCTTTGAAGTGAATACTTCTTTCTTCGCTCTTGTATGGGATTAACTTAAGCGAATTAATTGTCATATTCCTCCGGATAAATGATGCAGAGTCCTGAACGCTGTCATCTGCTGGGATGACTCTATATTTTAACACTCACACTTATATATGGTCCGCAAGCACAGTACTCTAGTTAATACCACAAAGGCTACCATTTAGGGAGGTACGATAATTAAAATTTAGGTAGCACATATATACATACATATATATGTGATGCCGTTTCTTTGGCGAAACTCATATACAAGACGGAAATCTTCATTGGTATGGACTCCGCAGATACATGTACATATAAAAACTTCTGGCGTGAGATTTATAGAAGAATGAGGCAGGATTCAGTCAACCAGGGTTCTAGTAAAGGTCCCACAAACCTCCATTGAATAAAAATACAGTATTTACGTGCTAAAAAAATACGCACACACACATCTTGTGGTGTTACGAAGCCAGCTGCTTTACGTACCAAGATAGTGAGGAGCGCAAGAGCGAGGGGCCTATCGTGGGCGATTAGCGTGATCATTGGGGAAAGGAAGAAATGTATCCGCACGACAACGTTTGAACGGCGGATTGTAACGGCCGATCAGCGGCCAATGGCAACAGACGGATGACGGTATGACAGTGTCGACGGCAGCAGATCGTAATGGTGACAGATGTGGCGATGGTATGAAAGCGGCAGTAGCCGACGAAGAACCAACCTATCGAGCCAAAGGAATGGGATCGATGCGGTGCCAAGCGATGACGGAGGTCTGTTTCGGATTTATCTTGTACACCGGTCACATTTCCGGAGGTAGTCGTCGGCGGTAGGTGCGGTGCTAGACAGGGTGATGACCTGCGAGGACTGGTGTATTTGCTGACTCTCTAGCTTGACAAATATCTGAAGATTCATAGAAGTTGTTAATGAAGGGCTGGGGCGTGATAGTCGTGACTCTGTAGAACGATCCGTGGGTAGAGGGAAAGTGCTGTCATAAGGGTGAAGGGGTTACAAGTAGCCCGAAGGTATTTGCACTTTCGGCCATGAACGGCAGGGCGTTTCTCGCGCCATGGCTCCAACCCCTTCCCCAAGTAGCTAGCAGGAGCAGCTAATTATGCCACAAGGCATCCAATATCACCGACTTACCCAAGGTACTGGCTTAGTCGCTTGGCACCGCCGCCTGCACGTTACCTTGTAAGTGTTGATCTGGAGGCGGAGCTGGGCGAGCTCGACTTGATGGGCCTATCCAAGGTAGCGAGGAGGACTGTACGCATAAAAATACAATAATCCCCCCTCCACAGACGACTGAAGCCGGAACTGAGGAAAAGGGTCATCTGATCATAAAAAAAACGTCCCTCTGCATCCAGATATCCTGATGACAGTATTACACGGTCGTTCTTACCACTTAAAAAAGACGACACTTAAAATGCTGGATGGATAAATTAAGAGATCCTGTTACCTCCAATACGGTCCTCAGCAAAACAGGATAGCCATAAATTTATGTATCTCCTCTGTATAGATCGACTCAGCTTGTGAAATTTTACGTGAAAGATTTACAGCTAGTTAAACTTTCGGTTTACTACATGACAGGTGACCAAACAGATTTTGTGGTTCCAAAGTAGAACATCATGCTCATTTGCATTCACTGCTACCTACCTACACTAGGATAGAAAAGAAGTTTCACTTCTATTAGGCGTGCATCTATGCTCCGATTTTTTCAACGCTCTTCGCTGATGCCTTCTTTTTTCAACTACGTGGCATTCATTGCCTTAAGCTTTTGCCTCATCCGCTTTTGCGGTTGCATCTTTGTATACTTTTGTTCGAGTATTGCAAACGCATTTGACCTTATTTCGGTAGAGAGATTGTGTTGGCGCAGTAACCAGAGCTCAGCTAAATTGTTTGTTAACTCATCTTTTTTAGTTGAATTTTTTTTTGATTTTTTTTACTCGCGAGGCTGGCAATAACGGAGGTGAAAGTTTTATACGTATACCTGTGTCCAGCATCCAGCTAGGTATGTAAATAGCTCTATTTCACAATGAAAGAAAAATACGTGAGTTCAGCAAAAATTTTGGTTGGCTGTTTGTTTTTTGGTTGGGGATAGTTGCTGCAAATTCCTTTTCAGTTGCTTACTTGATTGGCATACATACACTGAAAGAAATGGTGCTAGTAAAATCAACAAATCGGTTCTGTTGTTCTTGACTTAACGGAGATGCGGTGAAATTGATCGAATTATTATTAATTAATTTACGCTCACTGCGCTCTCTACTTTGTACTTATGACGATGGTGCCACTCGTTAAATCGTTAAAAAAAAACACCAAAATACGAAAAACCATCAAATCGAAAAAACACACAAAATTAGAAAACAACAAAAACTAGTTTTTCAGTTATAAATAGAAAATGAAAATTGAATTTACTTTGCAAAAAATTATCAGATATCGAGACACGTATTTATCGGTTACAATTTTGTACCTTCTCCTCCAAGCGAAATGCAAAATTGCGCCCTCTTGTTGCAAAAGTTTTGCTTGAATGGGCAGGATTTTTCCAAAGTTAGTAACATTTTGTTCAAGTTTTTATGAATTTTCACTCACGCGAACGAATCTAATAAGATAATAAAAAAAAACATCCTTTTTTAATGTTGATGTTTCCGACAAAATAAAAATTTGAGTTGTTTTGGAATCGTTTCAACTTAAAAAAAAAGTTAATAAATGTAAGGCGCGATAACCTCCGAAGAGATTTAAGGCCGAGCTTCTCTTCCAATTTGCGTTGTGCTCCTCTTGATTTTCCCTACAAATTGGCCGGACGGGACCCACATGTTCTATGCCGACTCCGAGCGGCATCTGGTAGGCAGATGAGTTTTCACTGAGAGCTTTTCATGGCAGAAATACACTCGGAGCGCTTGCCAAACACTGCCGAGGGGCGACCCCGCTTAGAAAAATTGTCTTCTAATTGAAAAACTTTACTTTTAAAATTTTTGATTTTGCTTTGCTCGGGGTGCGAACCCAGGGCATACGGTGTAGTTGGCGGAGCACGCTACCATCACACCACGGTGGCCGCCAACTTAAAGCCGTTTCAACTTAAAGTGTTACGAAAATGAAACTTGCCGAATTACATGTAAAGTTACTCCAGTGGTGAATTACCTTGCTGCGATTTGATTCTTTACTTTTCTATAACTTTCAAGTTCTCTTTTTAAAATGTTACGTCAAACAGTTATACCACAAGTTTTCTTCGGAGCAATCAAGTGTGGCAACTACATGCGAGAGAAGAAATTGAGAATGAGCTGACACTGAAAGAATTGAGAATCAGTTTTGTGACTACTATTTTCATTTCTATATTCATATGTATGTATATGTAGCAAGCATGCGTATTTATGTATTCACATATATATATGGTGGCCGCCGCGGTGTGATGGTAGGGTGCTTCGCCTACCACACCGAAGACCCTGGGTTCACACCCCGGGAAAAGCAACATCAAAATTTCAGAAACAAGGTTTTTCAATTAGAAGAAAAATTGTCTAAGCGGAGTCGCCCCTCGGCAGTGTTCGGCAAGCACTCCGAGTATATTTCTGCCACGAAATGCTCTCAGTGAAAACTCATATGCCTTGCAGATGTCGTTCAGAGTCGGCATAAAACAAGTAGGTCCCGTCCCGCCAATTTGTAAGAAAAATTAAAAACGAGCACGACGCAAATTGGAAGATAAGTTCGGCCTAAAATCTCTTCGGAGATTATCGCGCCTTACATTTATTTACATATTTTTATGACAACATAGGTACTTTCATACAAAGCTGTCGCAACAACTTTTTTTGTTCATTTGATTACTAAAACGGTAAATTACGAATCACCGATTTGTGCGCAGTTGATTCAACATCTTGTTGCGATGGATAAAAATTGACAGAAATTTCGGTTGAATAGACCCGTATTTCAGTTGATTTTACCAGTCTTTTTCTTTCAGTGTATTTCTTTCAAATAATTCGTTTTCTCGTGTTACACATATTTTTTTGCTGTTTACTTGAAATGTAGCGCATAACTTTCGGCTCAGGAAAAAATTCACTTAAACAAGATTAATCAAATAAGTATACTCACACTATTGGCTAACGGTACCTCGATGCTAGCATAGATGCCCACACTCTCACTCGGGCCATTATATTTTGTTTTACTTACTTTGTAATTTTAATAGCTCATGAATATTTGATCATTTATGCGTCAACTGCGTATACGTAACTTTATTCTTACCTGTATATATGTACATATGTAGATACATATAAGCGCAATTGCCAACGCAGAACCAATGTACAAATGTAACCAAAAGGCCAACAATGACGTTATCAAATTACGGTTAATTCTCTTATTTGCAAATATTGTAAGCGGCCCTTCATCAATTATAACATAAATATTTACACACAAATGTTATAACAGCAACGTAAATTCATCACTCAATAGCCCATCAACGCATTGTGTTGCTAAGTACGTATGTATGTATAGGACGTTGCGCATTTCATCTTTTATTTGTAATTGTAAATGTGTGCTTGCGAATACGTACTAACCATAAAATGGAATTAGTAGTTATATACAATACTTCAAGTGGAGTTCAAATAGCGCATAAACTAAATAGCGCAACGGAAATACATATCTATTAAATAAATATTTCAAACCCGGCTTTTTGAGAAGTCATCAAAATCGGTTGTTTTTATACATTTCATGAAAATGAAATGATATGTTAACTTCGTCAAGAATCTCAAAATTGTAAGTCTTTAAAAGAAAATAAATAGATCCACCAATAAGTATACCGATATGATCAGGATGAAGAGCTGAGTTGTTTTAGCCATGTCCGTCTGTCCGTCTTTCTGTTTGTATGCAAACTACTCCCACAATTTTTGAGCTATCTTGACATAATTTCGTGAGCGGGTATATTTAGGTGTACGATTAGACATTTGTTGGAACCGGCCGGATCGGACGACTATAGCATATATCCCCCATATAACCGATTTTTCAGAAAAGGAGATTTTTGTCATATCTTATATATAGCATATATCCCCAACAACCGATTGTTCAGATAATAAGATTTTCGAAACTACTGCCCCATTTTTACAGCTAGAGGCTTCAAATTTCACAGAATGCTTACGTATAGAGCATTCATTGTTGTCTGAGAAAATTGTATAGATCGGTGGTATATATAGTATTATCCCATACAACCGATTGTTCAGATAAGAAACTGTTTGCTCTTTCTGAGCCATTTTCACAGCTAGAACCTTCAAACTTCACCTTATGCTTTCGTATATAGCAGCTATTGTTTGAAAAATTCGAAGAGATCGGTCGTATATAAAGTATATGTCCCCTACAACCGATTCTTCAGATAAGAAACTTTTCGCAACTTCTACACCATTTGAACAGCAGAAAGTTTCAAATTTCAGCAATTGCTTATGTTTACGTTAAAAATTGTTGAGATAAGTGATTCGTAATCACAGCCATTTCATGCAGACCCACAAAACGTGAAGCTTTGTATCCTCACACAAAGTACCCACCATTAGGTATGTACATCTGTTCACTATATATTCCTTATCTTATACAACCGATTTTTGATTTTTTGGATATTGCGAATGGGATAAGATTATCGTTCAGCCCCATTCATGAAAGGTATGAAGTCTTCGGCATAGCTGAAGACAGTCGCGTCCTTACTTGTTTCTATGTAATTTTTAGGCAATGCAAATTCTTTCACTGATGTAAAATACTAAGTGGTTGTAAGTCAGGGGTTTGAACCAATACTGAAAACTTATTGTTTTATCACAGGCTTATTATTGAGAGCGAATTATTAGCGTCGAGCTCTCGGTTTGATACTGCCGAGTCATCTGCTTTTAATTGGTTTGTTATCGGCTTGTTATCGATAGGATTAAGATGTGTCATCGGATTTATGTTGGTATAACTTTTATAATAAACCGATAAGTCATCAAGAACTTATTGATAATACACCGATAACAAATCATTAACATGCCGATAACAAATCGATAACACTTCGATATCAAATCGATAACTTTTTTACAAAAATTCGTTGGTTTTTCGATAGTAAATTGATATCGTTTTATTAAAAAATCTATAACTCGTCGATAACAAATCAATAACTTTTCGCTAATAAGTAGATAAGTTTATGATAACAAATCGATAAATAATCAAAAATATTCGGTAATAGATGGATAATCCGACAATAACATATCAATAACTTTTTCATTACAAATCTATTACTTTCCGATATCAAGCCGATAAATGATTAACAATTCATTAGCAAATCGATATATTATTGATAATAAATCTATAACTCGCCGACAACAAATCGATAACTTTTCGATAACAAGAGTTAACTTTTTCATAGCACATCGATAACTTTTCGATAAATATTCCATATTTTTCGGTAATAGATAGATAACCTTACAAAAACATATCGATAACTTTTTCATAACCAATCTATTAATTCTTGATAGCAAATCGAAAACTTTTCGAAATCAAATGGATAACTTTTCTACATAAAATTAAAAACACTCAAAAAAAACATGGAGAATTTTTCGATAAAAAATCGATAGAATATCTTTAACTTAACGATAAATATTCGATAACGTCCGATTGTAACCCGATAGTATATCGACAACTCGTTAATAAAAGCCGATAACATTTGTTATCAATTGAAAATTTATTAAACTCGAAAACAAGTCCATTAAAAGCCTAATATTTGTGGATAAAACAACAATAACAAACCAATAACTCCTCGATAGAAAATAACAGGCCCACCTTTCCTTGCCTTTCCTTTCCTTTCCTTTCCTTTCCTTTCCTTTCCTTTCCTTTCCTTTCCTTTACTTTCCTTCCCTTTCCTTTCCTTTTGTTTTCTTTTCTTTTCTTTTCTTTTCTTTTCTTTTCTTTTCTTTTCTTTTCTTTTCTTTTTTTTTCTTTCTTTCCTTTCCTTTCCTTTCCTTTCCCTTCCTTTCCTTTCCTTTCCTTTCCTTTCTTTTATTTCCTTTCCTTTCCTTTCCTTTCCTTTCCTTTCCTTTCCTTTCCTTTCCTTTCCTTTCCTTTCCTTTCATTTCTTTACTTTCCTTTCCTTTCCTTTCTTTCCTTTCCTTTCCTTCTTTCCTTTCCTTTCCTTTCCTTTCCTTTCCTTTCCTCTTCCCTTTCCTTTCCTTTCCTTTCCTTTCCTTTCCTTTCCTTTCCATTCCTTTCCTTTTCTTTCCCTTCCTTTCCTTTCCTTTACTTTCCTTTCCTTTACTTTCCTTTCCTTTCCTTTCTTTTCCTTTCGTTTCCTTTCCTTTCCTTTCATTTTCTTTCCTTTCTTTTTCTTTCCTTTCCCTTCCCTACCCCTCCTTTCCTTTCCTTTCCTTTCCTTTATTTTCATTTATTTTCTTGTCTTTTCTTTTCTTTTCTTTTCTTTTCTTTTCTTTTCTTTTCTTTTCTTTTCTTTTCTTTTCTTTTCTTTCCTTTCCTTCCTTTTCCTTTCCTTTCGGTACTACGTGCAAACCATTTAATTCGGTCAATGAACCTACTGATATCTTTAAGTAAGTTTCCAACAATAAATAACAGTCCATAGTTTGGAGTTTAATGAGAGTCTAGCACCGGACACTCGTGCAGGGAGTGCGTGACTATTTCTTTGTAGTCCTCCCCGCCGCAGCTCCTTCAAATGCTGTTAAAAAGAATCCCATTCTCTCAGCAGGATTACCAGGCTCATCAGAGCCTGCAGGATAACAAATAAAACTTAAGCGAACAGATGACCTGCTACATAGGTCAAGTAAAGAAATCTTTAGAATCACCACCACAATCGTTAGAGACCGCTATCTTTTGGGGCTTTATGGTATGTATATTTCCATTGATTGATGTGAGTAAATGATGTATCCCGACGGCCTACGCAGAATCCAGAATTGTCTTAGCCTTTTGAAGGGGCGGTTGAACACTTCGGGAGCGAAATTAACCTAAATGCTATTTTTATTCTCGTATATATACACACCCACTTTTTTGGTGCACACACACACACATATTCGCAGCCCATTAATGTTGTTTTATTGAGCGCCATTTATTTTGAATAGGCTACAATTGCTGTAGGGCTTGCAGTGTGTATGTGTGTATGTTGGTGTAAAGAAATTTATGTGTGGCAAAGAGCAAGTGCTTTGGTCAATATGCAGTAATGAACTGCTGCAGAAATTAATCTATATAATGTAAACATTTATTGGTTGAATTTATTTATACAGAAAATAAATGTACTTAATGCAAATTTAGTTGTTAGACTTGAAGGCGGTTTCTTAATGAATACAGAAACTCTACCTTCAACAAACAAACAGAAGCATATTGATTGATAGAGAAAGTGTGAAGGAGAGTCGGGCAGAGAAGTATTGATATTGAGATAGAGCAAGAGAAAAAATGTCACTATAGAGGGGACTCCTGTTATAAATAGGGCACCTGGAGAGGTTGCTGGTTGTTGTTAGGTTAGGTTAAGAGAGCGTGCGTGGATATTACCCACACTTCCACTCGGATATATTTTTGTCCATTGTGAGTGCCCTTAGTAAGTGCAGGGTGGCGGCTCATTCGTTTAATCCCATTACCTCCTAATGGTCCTCAATGAACCACTTGCTTTCCCTCATGAACCCAAGAAGAAGCGAGACGTTCACCTTCCCAACCTCTGCCAGGCTGTCGAAGAATCGTGAGCCCAGAAATCTGAGCATTCTTCTTTGAAGCCCCGGCCATCGGCAGAAAAGGTGTAGATCGACTCCTTTTCCTCCTCTTTCTGACATCTTCTGCAGAGGGAGCTTGTTGGTATTCGCCACCGTTGGAGCATTGGTACGATAGCACAATCGTCTGTGATGAAACCCGTAAGTACCCTCACCGCGGATTCGTTCAGTTTGAGAAGGAAGCTGGTGCCTTTCCTATCCAAGCATGGCCATAAGGACCTTGGGAACTCGCAGTCAACCCTTTTGGTCGATAGCAAGTCCGTTGCCCTGTTCTCCTATTCCTCGATTCTCCCGAGGAGATAAGTCAGCAGTGGTCGGGCGGAGCAGTCCACCTCACTTTTGTCGAAATCGGAACCTTTCCTAGCCATCTCATCTACGAGTTCATTTCCTTCAATACCGCTGTGACCAGAGACCCAGCAAAGGCAGCTGAGGGAGACATTGAGATTAGTTATAGAAGCCGGCGAGGCTCTACACCTCCGCACGATATCCGATTTTATGATGTTGGAATATAGTGCCCATACGGCGGCTTGGCTGTCAACAAAGATCGTTACGTAGGTGTCGGTGACCATACTATTTTGAAGCAGCTTTGCTGATCTGTCTATGGCATTGACCTCGGCATGGAATACACTGCATACGTCAGGAAGTTGGAATGATTGGCTTAACTGTAGATGTGCTGAGTACATCGCAGCTCCAGTTGCCTTTTCCATTTACTGGTTGTTTTTATTTAAAGCATTACCTAAGAGCAACGATTCAGTCATGAAGTAAAAACTTCACAAAATATGCTGAGCACGTAAGCCAAACTTGGCTGGGCTTAAAGGGCATGCCCGGTACCATACCCCTCATGGGAACTTTAAATGGGTAAGGTATAATATATCTCGCAGCTTTTGAGAGAACTTGAATATAACTGAATTGGGAAGAGAAGAGGGAGATAAGGGAGAGGTAGTCAACAAAGGACATTTGCTCAGGAAGGGAGAAAACAGGAAAAAGTGGAGCGAGGAGGGAAAAACACAAGAGCAACCTTTTAAAATAACAGAATACTAATATTTACATGTGTGCGCTTATGGGAATTAATGAAAAGTGAGCAATGCCACACCTCCTTATAGAGTCAATACAAATTTGTTATATTTTCAAAGATATTGGGCAGTTATCAAAGAATTGGTGCAAGGATTCTATATACGAGGCAAATTAATTAAAGGAAGTTGAAATGGAAAGGCGATGGAATAGACAGTGAACAAGAGAGGTGGGATAAAGACAAAAAAAAGAAAGGTAAGGAACAGGAAGCAGAACGGATTAGAAAAGGGATGCCGGGAATGATAAATGAAAGTGAGAAAGTGACGTAACTATGAAGAACAAGAAATGTGGGAAACAAGTAAGAAAGAAAACGGAAAGAAAGTGGAAAGGAAGCGGAAAGGAAATCAAAACAGAAAAAGTGGAGAAGGGAATTGACAGAAATTTGAAGGGGAATTAAAAGGAAGACGGCAGAATAAAAGGAGTGGAATAGGAAAAAGTAAGCAATAGAGTGCGACAAGGGGAAGAGAACTTGGAAGGAAGAGGCAGAGACAGAAAAATAAGAGATTAGAATGATAAGGGAACAGAGGAAGGTATCCAAAGGAAGAGAAAAAAGTTAAGGAAAGAAGAGGAAGTAGAGGATCAAAGAAGACTGCCAGCAAAGAAGGTAGGATGCGGCTGATATCAAGTCCTATCGCAAGGGGTAGAGAAGGGAAAGGATCAAAAAAGGACATGAAAGGGATAGGCATTTTAAAGAGATAGATAAATATTGAAAAAGAGGAGAGAAAAGTGAGGAAATAATGGAAGTGGAATGTAAGAACAAAAGGTGGACGGAAAGAATAAGACAGAGGTTGAAGAAGAAGTGAAGCAAGTAGAAGATGAAATGAGAAAGAATATAAAGAGCTTGAACATATTTTAAAGATTTCTCAAAATTCCATTTCCAAACCAAAGTGCGAGCATTAATTTGCGCCTAATCATTGAGGTGCTTCTTTTTATATTTTTACTACGCATTGGTGGGACAAGACCCCCAGTTTTTATGCTGACTGCGAATGGTATCTGAAATGCAGATGAGCATGCTCACTCCTCACTACGACGATCGGCACTCTTAAACCAAAGTCCGAGCATTACCCCAAGAAGATTTTTGCTGTTGCATAACAAGTCACAACAAAACTGTTTATTATGCAAAAACTGGCACCAATCACGAGCAGCAAGTGAGATAAATTCTACCTGCTCCGGTCTGCCCTTACTCAGGGGGAAGATCCGTCTTTTTCTAGTTTATAGTACTAATATCTATTGAAAAACGTTCTCAGTCGCAGCTTTTACGTTCATTTGCATTACATGAAGTAGCCAACTAAACCATTTGCCTTCTATTGCTTATATTATCTTCATATCTGTGTAAAGATCACAGCTCAGCACTCATCATCATTTTTCGATACTCACCATCATGGGTATTACGGTAACGACCACAATTCTTCCGCACTACTTTGCTCTTGAACACTCCAAAGGTACATCGTCACATCGTCTCTCGACACTATTTATGATTCCGAGCAATACATTAGGTATGATGAGAGATTAATAGAGCGTGCTTCTTGCGGCAGATCTATTCTCCCTTCGATTTCTAAGCTGACTTGGTTTTCGCTATGATTGCTAGTTCCCAGATGGGTGAAGTCCTTCATGATTTCGAATTAATATTCGACCTCAGTGACGTGGCTGCGTCTTTGATTCACTTTGGCCTTATTCACCGCAATACCTAATTCGCTTTGTTCTTGCTTGAAGCCTCATCTGTTTTGGAATGGCTCAGAGAGGTCGTTCTCAATACTTAGCTCAGTTAGCTGTTGATGTTACTCACCGTTCATGGTTAACGCCAACAGGCGACGATGTATTTGATATCGCATGCACTGTTTCTGCTACTTATTCATCTTAACTCATCATCACATGATATTTCCAACGTACTATTATACCAAAGATACATTTATCTTCTAATGACTAACAAGTTGAACAAAATTGTTCTTTCAGTGCTGCAATTCAAATGGACACTTATGGTTCACATGCGCATATACATAAAGGTTTGCAAATGTACTTACGTAACAAGCAATTACAACTTGAAAATAGCAGATGATGAAAGAGTAAAAGACTTTAATGCAACTAAAATCACAGCTGGTCACATGCTTATTCAGAATATTAGAAACGTTTGTTAAGGAGAAATGCAGACATTTTATGAAGAACTGTTAAATTAGTTTGTATATATGGACATGTGTGTTGGAATATACTAAATACTAAGTGCTTTCATTTTCAAGATATTGAAGTATGTAAGTGAGCTAACATGGACGATCAGCCTAACAAAGCAAACGTATACAGAGCACATTTATAGCCTAAGTGGTTGGTTAATTGCATCAAATGAATTATAAAAGCATACAATTTGTTTTTCAAAATGAGATTGCTTAGAGCATATTTCGATTTCAAGTGCTGCATAGATAGGGCTAAAGACTGTGTTAGGGTCTTAATGAACTGCTTTCAGTCTCACAAGTCCGTCTGTTGTGGTGTGCATATTCATACATATTTATATGTGTTTGTCAATTTAAAAATGTATTTATTTTCGTACCCCATTCGGAACTGGATGTCAGGAGGTCTGCTGAAATAATTGGGTTCACTAAAGCTCACCTATCAATGATCATTGGGGTTCTGACTGGGCACTGCCCCTTATCAGAATAGCTACCACCCAACCTAACTTAACCTAACCCCATTCGTGGCTTCTATCTTAGAGAGTGCTGAAAATAGAGGTGGCTCTTGAGGAAAACGAAGTTCTGTGGTATCATTTGGTCGAGGCTATATAGAATAGAGAGTTCGATTCGCACATATCACACTCACTTGGAAGTGCATCGCTAATAAAATCGGAGGGCTAACGTCAATTGACTTTATGACCAATTCCATTGGCCACGAGGTCAATTTTCTGAGAACGATGGTCTACCTTCTAAGCTGATATATTTTATAAAGGAGTTGCTAAAATGCATTAGATGTGCAAAATGTGGTTCAACATGTCTCCAAAAAAGAGCTTACCTGTGCACTGTACAATTCATGCGAAAGTCAAAGTTGCGCCAATTAAAGCAAGTCGTGCCAATTTGCTTGATATGAGGTTCCATCTAGCTTAATGTTTCAAAGACAGACTGCCGGACTCAGCTAACTGATTGAACTCTTTAGGTGCTGCTGCAGATCTGGCGTGTCTAATATAGAACATGTCTTCACAGATGTAAAAATCAAGTAGAGGACCCATGATAAGAACGTGCACATGCCCCAGCTCTTTGTCGACTTCATAGAAGCCTTTGCTAGAAGAAGTTTGTTTGCTATAATGTCTAGAAACGGCCGTGATAAGCCTGTTATGTGTTGTTGTAGCAGTGCTTCTCCCCATCCAATAGGTGCGACCGATCACAAATTGTCATCAATATCCTCTAACGTGAAGGCAGCTTACTGTTTCAACAGGGGTGGACCATAATGAGAGGGGTGTTAGAGGCGTTAGTCCACAATACAGTTAAAGCGATGGTTGGTGTCATGTGAGGACACATTACAAGCAGGGCATATGTTTTGTATATCGGGGTTGATTCTGGATAGGTAAGAGTTTAACCTGTTACAGTATCCAGATCGAAGTTGAGCTAGAGTGACACGCATTTTGCTAGGGAGAGTGCGTTCTTCTTCTGCTAGTTTTGGGTATTGTTCTTTGAGTACAGGATTCACCGGGCAATTCCTGGTATAGAGGTCCGACGCCTATTTGTGGAGTTCATTGAGGACCTGCTTGTGTTTTTTAGCTTGATACGGCTGTGTTTTCAGGTCCCGCATTTCCTAATAATGCTAACGGAAATGACTGCTTAAGCCCCTAG
Organism: Eurosta solidaginis; assembly: GCF_040869045.1. NCBI lineage: Eukaryota > Metazoa > Arthropoda > Insecta > Diptera > Tephritidae > Eurosta > Eurosta solidaginis. The sequence goes on along the minus strand of NC_090320.1, from coordinate 255,407,214 downwards.
GCGGTGTTGGCTCATCAATCAGATGTCTTTTGGGATGCCCAGGTTTCACAGTTATCTCTAGCAAGCTAAGCGTTGCTATGAGACCACCAATTCAACCTAGCAGGTCTAGATCCAGTTAGTAAATTCATGATTGTTGAGGTTGGCGAGGTAGACTTTTCCAATTATTTCTTGCCTAGCATCATTAAGGCTAAAACGGAAACTCAAATGGGGCTTAAGTGCTTGGAATCATTACGCGATTAAGCATGCCATATTCGAGAGCATGCTCGGTGATATCATGAAGAGAGCAGTACACAAAAATAAGAGCTGATGCGTCAATGTAGGGCTCAACATCAACCCATTAAATACGACCATCATCCCTTACACTAGTACAAAAGTCTTACCAGCTCTAAGAACAATAATCGTAGATGGTGTGGCACTGAATAATGGAACCGAATTAAAACATTTGTGGGTTATCTTTAACCACAATCTCCTATGATGAAAACACTTTGACTCCATTTAGCTAGGGCGATGAAGTCTATAATGGTATGCAAACGTCTAGAAGACAATTCGTGGAGCTGTATCCGATGGTAGTATAACCCCATATAACCCCTAAATCGATAGCATGGATATAGAGTAACTCAACTAAGAACGATACAAAACTCCAAAGATTGGCGACTGTATGCATAGCGGGATTATTTTTACGTGCATCACAAAAGCGTTGGAGGCTATCTTCGACCTTATGCCGTTACACGTAGGGATAGAGAAGTGGGCAAAGCCAATCCTTCTAAATATGGCGGACTAGAGCTTGGGCAAAGGAAAGGTTATTTTATACCGAAACATGGAGAAACAAAGAGAGGCGATCCCAATTTCTCAACTTCTGAGGGATAATATCCTCAAGCAGTCAGTGTTGCAGAAAAGTTATAAAGTAGAATTGGAATACAAGATAATATGGAATGAATCGAGACTAGAGAGCATCCTGCGCCTACACAGGATCGTATGTCACACAGACGGTTCCTAAATATCAGGGATAATATGCGCCGTGTGATCAGATCCAGAGCCTGAATATCAGTATATCCGGGAGAAAATATTTCAACGGAAATAAATGACATAAGTCAGTGTGCTAAGATAAACCACCAGCGCAGATACTCCAATGAAAGCATTGCCAAACTTAGCGACAGTCACTCAAAGCAATTTCGGCATTCGAAAGCTAAACTAACTAATAACCCGCAATTTGGTATTTCCGGCCTGGTGTCCAGGCCATCCAGGCCATGGAAGAGGTAATGTAGATAGCCTGCGGTAAGTGGCGGCTTTAATCCGTTCCTAAGATGGTCGTGCCAGTACATTAATGGTGCTGGTTTCCGTAACGTACCGAATCAATATCCAGCAAAACAAACAAGATCATCGGTTATAGTCCCCAAACCTACTGGTAATGTTTTTATCGCTCCCAAACAATAAGAACAAGAAGAAAAAAAACTAATCTCTGCGCCAGAGCGTCTTAATTAATTGGCATAGTATGAGGTTTTCAGCCAAATCTTTCGGGTTAGGTCATCATAGACACCGTCTTTGATTCCGAGTCGTACATCAGGGCAGGTATGATGGAAAACTTTTAGGGCGTGATCTTTGTTTGTCAGGAGAAATAGGCAATAGAACCCCGTTAAATTTTCAGGCTGCAAATGCTTTCGCTGTCAAACCTCGTTTCTACATAAACGATGCCGTTCACAGTTTTGAGTTTATATTCTTCGAAAGCTAAGTTACTGGCAATTAACCAGGGAATTAATAATATATTTATATAAGCTTCTCTTGTACGTTTGTATGTAAATCTCCTGTAGGCAAAAAGTTCAAAAGTACGGGTCACAAGGAGCTGGTTCTTAAAAGTACCCAGTTCCTAAAATACCAATTCTTAAATAGTACCCGGTTCCACAAAGTCCCCGTTCCAAAAAGGTACCTGCATCTGAAAAAGTACCTGGTTCTGATATCGGTTCTAAAAAGGTACCCGTTTCTTATAAAGTACGCACTCTTGAAAAGTATCCGTTTCTGAAAAAGTACCCGATTGAGATAGGTACCCAGCTCCAATAGAATAAACGGTTCATAAAAGTGCCCAATACAAAAAAAGTACCGGGTTTGCAAAAGTACCCAATTCTTAAAGGGCATCCGTTTCTGAAAAGGTTCAAAAAGTTCAAAAGTACAGGTTACAAGCACCTGCTTCTTAAAAGTACATAATTCTTAAAATATCAATTAAGAAAAAGTACCCCGTTCAAAAATGTATCCAGTTCTTAAAAATGACCTGGTTCTAAAAAATACCCAATTCATAAAATACCAATTCTGAAAAATACCCGTTTCAAAAAGTGTCCCATTCTAAATAAGTCCCCGGCAGTGAAAAAGTATACGGCTTTTTTAAAAACTGCTCAGTTCGTATAAATATGTATATGTAGCTTATTTACTTCAATAGGGTCAGAAACCTAAAACAATCAAAGAAAAAATCAGCTCGGAAAGGTTCTTCCTTATCTTCCCGGAACTGAGGGTCTTGCTCAACTAAAATCAGCATTAAGATCCACGTCCGAATTCGATCGCATATTTCTTTTGATATTCTTCTTACAATCATATCATGTGTAGAGCCGCCCCATAATATTGTAATATCCCCCTGTCTATTTACTGCTTCGCCTATTCTATGGCAGACGACATTTGGTTGTAAGTGATTTTCTCTATTTATATTTTTATTTTCATTTAAGTTGCTCATTTTGCTTAAATATGCTCTTATGCTGTCACATCAACAATTTTAAGTTGCACACTATTTGCATCATAATCTGCAACAACAAAATCTCCAATTTATTTTCAACAAAACTGCATAATATGACAAAAACAACCACCAAACATGGTCCATACAAATATATGCATTAAGTAAGCTTTTTATATTCTTCTTCTTCTTCATCTCTTAAATTTTCCCTACCACTTTTGGCGAAGTGTAAGAAAGCCAACGTAAACTGCTTTAAATTTCGTAAGCGTTGTAAAGAGAAAATGTCGAAAAAATAAGCAAAATAGGCAAAAAAAAAAAAACAAGCATAACTACAACAACACTTATGTACCTGAAATTGTACTTTAGGCAGCTTATGATCAGCGCCTTAAAATATGCAGTTTTTATATGAAAGCTGCTTTTATGCATTAATTTTCGGTTTTTTTTGTTGTTTGTCGTTTTTTGTTGTTGTTTAGCATAACGTTTGTTGTTTCGTTTTCCAATGTATTTTTTTCCCATGCACAAGTGGTTTGCTGATTCAAAAGTAGCTAAGTAGCTAATGTATGCTTGAGCTGTTTTAAGTAAAATCTGTTGAGTCCTTAAAGATTTAGTGGTACGTCACATGAATGGATTTTCTATAGGAGTTATTTATTTTGGTATGTGTTAAGTTGGCTTTTGTAGAAGTCTTTAAATCCCTGTAAAGATTACTTCAGAAGAGATGCGTAAGAATTACGAGCTGCAAACAAAAATGTCAAACCAAAAACGGAATCAAATTGAAGGGGCAATACCACCAATATAAGATGTACACCAATTAGTTCCTTATTACACACACGATTGCTTTTTATGTTTCGAGTTTAACTATAATAATCGAATACAATTATAACGAATCATTTCAATAAGTACGACCACTCTGTAATGACAGCTGCGCCTAAAAGTATGGCGCAGTACAAAGTGCAACAAACATCAACTTATACCTAGGAAACAGCTGAGCACCAACAGAAAAGCACCCACCTTATGGTAACCAAATGACAAAATTTACTAAAAAAGAGGCATTTAATTTCTCAACTCAATTATAACGGAGCACGAATAAAAGAAATGAATTTGCCGTTGGTACTTCATTCGTCGCTGGTTGATCGATCAGTGGAGCAAAGGCACACAAAATATAAAGTAAGCTAGCCATTGAAAGGCTGCGGACTGCCAATAATTTGACAACTCGACTCAAAGGCAATCTCTCGGAGAGCATAAGTAAACCCGAGGGAATGTAGGGGCAGTTAGAGCATATCTCTAAACAACTTCGTACCGCCGTTGAAGAAAAAATTAGTTACCACGACCACGGAAAAACAACTGGCAGCCCAATCTCTCTCTATGACTGGCCGAGCTGAAGGGATGCTGTCTAGACACTGGCCATCCTTCATTTAAGTGCACAACGGGCCGGATCCTTAAGTTTCTTTCGCCCTTTTCCAAGCCAAGTGTGGGGGATCTTCAGAACTTACCGACTATTCGGGTATCATTGCAGGCAAATCAAATAAGGTTACGACTTCGCAGCTGCTACTATCGCAAGGTACTCAAACCTTAACCCCGCAACCTCCACTATTATAAACACACCTTTCCTGTCTTCGCTACTAGTATGCGCTCCTTCGCCTTACGCCTCATCGCCCTGTAGCATTAATCTCCGATACCGTTTGCTCTATCCTAGGTGTTTTATCATGAGGTTGTCAATCAGAGTGCTGCTTTACCCATTATGGTTGCGCACATTTATGGTTCATACCCTTAAGTCAAAGTGTGTAAAACGATTGTCATTGCCGTCATCAGAAAGGCAAGTCTTATTGACCTAGCACAACAAATCGCTCTTTTGCCGATTTTAAGGTGAGAAAGCGACGAAGCAAGTTAACAGGTATGGAATTGTTCATAGCCGTCTCTCTTCTTTGTGGCGCTCTTGCACACGAATCGAAAAAAATGAGATTGCTGATGCTGATAATTTGCATCCATGTTTGAACAGGGACATTCAAAACTTTCGTTTGACTTAAGTTGCCAGTGAATTTTGTGTGGCGAGCTTAAAGCATAGCACACATCTCGTATTACGAGATCAGTTGCAATGTTAATTTGTTTATATAGCTAGCCGTTTTCTCCAAACTGGATGCTCAGTTGCTGTCCAACATCTTGGTGAAACGAAGCCTGGAAACCGAAGGGTGTTATACCACACACGGCATTAACCTCAATTGATTCTTCGATATTGTCCACTCATATTCTCTCAAGTGGTTTTAACACCTCGAAGGCTCAATCCGCGGGATGACCGGACTTATACCTAAATGGTGCTCGTTATCGGAAGGCGTCGGACTTTTATCCAGCAAAGGACCCTTTCGGCAGTGTCTTTATCGCTACAACAACAAAAATAACACAACAACTGGTTTAAAATTTAAAAAGGTCGCAAAGTCAAATGAGCTTATGGTCATTTGAAGTGGTCATAAGGCCAATTGATCATTTCGTGGTATGCAGTCGTAGAAAGTGTCCATAAGGTCAAATGACTTTATGGCCGTTAACGTCACCGTCAAACCGATTATTTCGAAATGAGCCTACCGGTGATCCTTTTATTTATATGCTATGATTTAGGGACAGGTATTTTTTTTTGAACACTCTGGGCGTAAAGAGGAAAAGTCTCCTACAGTAGATCAAGGGGCTTAGAACAAACCTTAGGGAAGAAGTTTCTGCCGTGCGAGGAATCAAAATCAAAAGGTTCGAAGGATCTAAAAAAATTGTTTCTTATAAAGTAAGGACAGTATCAGAGGGTGCTGGTACCGGTGATAAATATAATACTATACGATAACGGACAGCATATATTTGTAAATCAGTCCAAAAACTTTGGTTAGCGATTACGTGCTTACAACTACAACAATGTTTAACAGCCAAACTCGCCAGGAGTAGTACACTGGCTTTATGAGATGGTGGTCAAACCGATTCTGCCCTATGGGGTGCCGATCTGGTGAAAAGCACTGGACACGGTGAGGACCTCCAAAATGTTAGTGCCAGTGCAATGGACGGCGCTGATTGGTATCAGTGGCGCTCTGAGAACAACACCTACCTTGGCACTGAATGTCATGCTAAACATACATCGAGTAGATATTGCGGAAAAGGCAGCCGCTAGTTAGTGCAACAGAAAATACACTACTGTACCGATAACATCATCCCATGTATGATATAGAATCAGTAGTTTACATAAAAAGTATGGTCCTCTTTAAACATTGTCTATCTATCTATTAACCATTATCAGAAACCAAAACATTGTAAGCATAGATAAGATTTCCACTTAAACATTATCAGCAAGATCCTTTTTTTGAACATTATCAGCAGCCACTAAACAAAAGAAACCAGAGCATATAAATAGACGATTAAGCATAGAAATAAGTTAGTCTTCTATTACACTGAAGCATATGAACTTAAGTTTAGAATTCATTAAAGTACATATAGATACAAATAAAGTATATTGTTTTATTTAAAATCGAAAGTACATACTTAACTGAGGGCTCAATAAGTGAATAAGTGAATAATAAAAGGAACTCCTAAAAAATCAAATTCCACACGCCCTGAAAAAGAGGACAAGGAGAACCAGAAAATAAAACTGGACCTCTTCCGCAAAAAACGATTACAAGTGTTTGATCAAAGCAGGGAATCATTATGGAAGCAAGGTTAGTAACCTTGGAACAAGCTCATGCCGCTATAGAAGCACAATTAGCTCAGCTGCGGCAAGCGCAAGTACCTAATATCGAAGAATTCCAACCGATAAGTCCCAGGATAAACAATGCAAATGAAATAAATCTGAGACTATTCGAAGGGCTACCAGTGTTCAACGGAGACACATCCAAATACAGGACATGGAGGGCAACCATTATATCAGCAATGAGTCCCGTAGAAGCCTTTATTAATACCAAACCATATTACGATGCATTATTTATAATACGTCACACGAAGATCGAAGGAGAACCAGCAACTCTTCTACAGAATCATGGCACAGTGTTCCACTTACAAGCAATACTCAATCGCCTAGATTACAGCTACGCCGATACTAGAAGCTATAACGCCCTGATAGAGGAAATGAAAAGACAAATACAAAGAAAACAGACGCTATCCGAATTCCACAGCAAGATCTGTCAAATCTTTAATTTAGCAATGACTAAATGTGAAATTGATTACCCAGGGAATACTCACTCTCTACAGCAGGTCACAAAAGAAATGGCCATAGATTGCTTCCGCAATGGCATAAATGATGAATTTACTCAACACACATTATATGCAGCAAAACCAAGAGATTTAGAAAGTGCATACGCAATTGCCACGGAGATTCTTTATAAAAGGCAGAATAATCCGATACGACGAGAAGCGTATAACTACCCTAAACAGCCACAAAATGAAAGGAGGTATCAACCAGGAGTTCAACCTATTCCCCATATGGGAAGATCAAACCCGACACCAATGGACGTGGATACATCAATAGAAAGATTCCGGCAATCTACGAATAATCAGCATCAACAACAGCAACCGTATCAACAGAATCCTTTCAGAAACAACTATGAACGACAAAGAGCAGGATATGCACCTTTTAATCCCAATAGAGGAGAACCATTTAAACGAAACCACCAACCAACGTCATCAAGATATAATATAGTACCGCAGAAACTACAAAGGATCAATCAAATAACGGATAATAATAGTGATCAGTCATTAAAGGTAAATATAGATGAAAGTGAATTTGAAAATAGAGCTACTTTTTTAGACGAGTAAATAATCTGCCGTGTCTTCAGATTATTTTACATGATAATAAAAAACTTTTAGTTTTAATAGACACAGGCTCGACATTAAATTATATTAGGAAAAATATTCCAAATGGAAATACCTTTCCAGTTAAACAATTTGTTAGTAGAACTCTGAATGGTTCAAACACAATAAACTCAGCTAAGAAGATAAGAATGCTAGGACAAGAATTAGTATTTTTTGAAATCGAAGAATGAAAAGAATTTGATATGATATTAGGAGAACAATTCTTGAGAGAAATGAAGGCTAAGATAGATCTGTTCGAATATAAAATGATGTATGTCAGGAGAACAGAGCAGAAGAAAAAAGAAATGGATGTCAGTCAAGTAAATTTCACAATAGATGAGAGCAAATATAAAAAAGAGGTTGAAGAAATTATGAGAATTAATGAGGAAACAAATCCTATTTTACCATTTACAACAACAATTGAAGCCACGATTCGCACTAAAACTGAAGAGCCAATATGGACGAAACAGTACCCTTACCCCTTTTCAGACAATAATTTCATAAATAAAGAAATAAATAAAATGCTAGAGAATAATATAATTAAACCCAGTAAGAGTCCCTATAACTCACCCGTTTGGACTGTACCAAAGAAAGGAACTGACGAGTTAGGAAACCCTAAGAGAAGAATGGTCATAGACTTCCAGAAATTGAATAGCGAAACCATTACCGATAGATATCCCATACCTGATGTCAACATGACAATACAGAATTTAGGTAAAGCAACTGTTTTTACAACCCTAGATTTGGAAGCAGGTTTCCATCAGATAAAAATCAAGGAGTCAGACACTGAAAAGACAGCCTTTAGCATAAACGGAGCAAAATATGAATTCTTAAGGCTGCCGTTTGGACTAAAGAATGCACCTTCAATATTTCAAAGATGCGTAGATGACATATTAAGAAATTACATAGGAAAATTCGTACATGTATATATAGACGATGTGTTATTATATTCATCTTCACATGATGAACATATGGAACACATAAGAATTGTTATAAATGCACTGCGTCAAGCAAATATGAAGATTTCATATGAAAAATCTCATTTTTTCAAAGACAGCACTGAATATTTAGGACATATTATTAAACATAACAGAATAACTGTAGACCCACAAAAAATTGAGACCATAAAAAACTACCCTGTGCCTATGAATCTGAAAGAATTAAGATCATTTTTAGGGCTACCAGGATATTATAGAAAATTCATCAAAGACTACGCCAAGATTACCAAACCCATAACATTGTTTTTAAGAGGAGAAAACGGTATCGTAAAGAAAAAGCAAAGTGAAAGAATGCAAATAAAATTAGATGAGGAAGCCATAAAAGCGATGAATATATTAAAAAAGGAATTACAAGCACAAGTCGAACCCTTTCAACCCGATTTCAATAAACCCTTTGATTTAACCACGGACGCAAGTAATTTTGCCATAGGAGCTGTGTTATCCCAAGGTAGAAATCCCATTTGTTTTATATCCAGAACACTAAGCGGGACGGAACAAAAATATAGCACAAACGAAAAAGAGTTATTAGCCATAATTTGGGCACAACAAAAACTCAGAAACTATTTATATGGACGATCAGACCTTACAATCTATACGGATCATCAGTACTTAACCTACTCTATTTCAGAGAAGAACCCTAATAATAAACTAAAAAGGTGGAAAAACCAAATAGAGGAATACGGTGCCAAATTGGTATACAAACCAGGTTCTCAAAACATCGTTGCGGATGCACTAAGTAGGCAACAAATTAATCAATTAACCGACTCAGAATCGCAGCACTCTCAACTCAGCTCACCCACTGAAACCATAAGAAGGGTATGCACTAGCTTAAACCATTTTAATAATCAAATTATTATCCAAACTAACAATGGATTAGTAAGAATAGAAAGTAAAAATATATTCGGAAAATTTAGACATACCATATACTTCACAACTATAGAACAATTGATAAGTGATATTAAAGGCGTACTACACCCAAACAATATTAACGCCATAATCACTACCGAAGAAATTCTATACAAAATAAAAACTACACTAGTACAAACTTTCCCAACCACTACTTTTGTAATAAGAAATGCATTAGTCAGAGACATCACTGACGAAAATGAACAGAATGAGATAGTTGAACAAATACACAGAAGAGCACATAGAAATTATAGAAATAATATAAAAGAACTGTCTGAGAGCTATTACTGGCCTAACATGCGAGATATGGCAAAGAAGGCAGCACAAATATGTGAGATATGTAAAAAATGTAAATACGACAGACGTCCTAATAAATTATTTTACGGAAAAACACCAATACCAAATGAAGTAGGTACACATCTGCACATGGATACATTTTTTTTGGACAACCAAATATATATAACTACAGTAGATAGATACTCAAAATTCTGCTATATAAGAAAAATACCAGATAAGAAAAACTCATACATATATTTGAATGAAATACTATCCCAAATATTCCCATACGCAACGAACCTAACAACTGATAACGACCAGACATATGTTAATGTAGTAGCAAAATCCTTATACGATCGACTACATATACAGCACACAGCAGTGCCACCACAACATTCGACAACGAACGGTCAAGTAGAGCGGACGCACAGCACAATAGTGGAGCTAACTAACTTACTAGTAAAGGAAACCAAAGGTAAACACGAAGAGGTAATATTCGAAGCAGTACGACAGTACAATAAAACCATTCACTCGGTCACAGGACATAAACCCGAGGACGTTTTTTTCAACAGGGGAGGATACGACTATACAGTCATCAGAAACAGAATTCGTTATAAGCAAGAAAGAGATATCACCCAACAGAAGGCACCGAACAAACAAATTATTTACGAGAAAGGTGATATTATTTACGTTAAGAGAAGCCGAAGAAATAAAAAACACTATAGATTTATGAAAAAAATAATTGAACAGGATAACGGTAAAACAGTCACAACAACTGATAAAAGAATAATACACAAAGATAACATCCGTACGAACTAGAAATAAATCTCACAATAATAATAATCTTGCTGTGCATAAACAGAATTAGTTCAGACACAAGTATTACAGACCTGAAAGGAAAAGATTATATATTAATAGAAACGAATCCAGCTTTTATATTTGATAGCTATGATTATTTATATCATATTACAAATTTAACTAGAATATTAACACCTTACCAAAATATATTAAACTCAAAATATAATTTAGATTCAAATCCTGAAGTGAAAATATTACACCGAAAAATTGAAATATTAATAAAACAGATTAATCCAGTTAATAGATTTAAAAGAGGATTAAACGCTTTAGGGACAATATTAAAATGGATAATAGGTACACCAGACCACGATGATGAAGTAGAGATACAGACAAGAATCAATCAACTAATTGAGGGACACAATAAACAAAAAATAATAAATAGTAATTTCGAAAAAATGTTAAACAAATTAAACCCCAAGGATTTCTCTGAAAAATTAATACTCACAGAAGTCTACAATGAACTTAATACTCTCCTAACTACAATTAATTTAGCAAAAAATAACAACTTCCTGTCAACTTCATTGGACTTAGAAGAAATTACAGAAATAATTGCGAAAGAAAAAACAAATGTTTTAACCATAAATATTTTAGAATATGCAGAAATTAAAATTGTTAAATTCAAACAAAACTTTGTAACAGTTTACAAATACCCAAAAATCAAAGAAAAATGTGAACAATTCTACATCCACTCATTAGCTTCAAAAAAAGGAAAATTAGTTATGGATAAAAATATTGCTTTATGTAAAGGAAATCAATACGTAAGAGTCAATAAATGTAAAGATTTTATAGATCAAACTATATGTAAGCAGAATAAAAAGGACGGATGTACAATACAAATATTAGAGAAAAATAATGCTCAATGTAAAATGATAAAAGAAAAGAATCCACCCTTTATTAATTATGGTAACGGAAACATTATTATTAGCGGATTGAATATATTAAACAACGAGATTTTAGATGGAGATTTTTCAATTTATTTCAAAACCAATATAACATTAAATAACGAAGTATATATAAACATTAGGGAAACTATGGTAAAAATACTCCATAAAAAGCATAAAGAAAATCTAGATATATTAGAATACTTAGAATCTCAATCAGAATACAAGTTCAATAATCTAGACGAAATATTATCCATATTTGTACCAATTGAACAAAATCCAATCAAGACTACATTTATAACTATATTAATTATAACCCTATTAATCACAATAACCAAACTATTATTAGAATTTAGAGTAAGGAGAAGGAATATACTTTATCAAAGAGCACTAATACAATGTCAAAAAGACCATGAAGAAAGGAAACAAAAATTACTAGAGTCCAAATTGTAAATGAGGACATTTAATTTTAAGAGGGAGGAGAGTTAGTGCAACAGAAAATACACTACTGTACCGATAACATCATCCCATGTATGATATAGAATCAGTAGTTTACATAAAAAGTATGGTCCTCTTTAAACATTGTCTATCTATCTATTAACCATTATCAGAAACCAAAACATTGTAAGCAAAGATAAGATTTCTATTTAAACATAAACCAAATACAAACATAAACAAAACATAAACAAAACCAAATAAAATAGTATCAGCGAACAAAAGATTCCTATTCAACCATTGTAAGCATAGATAAGATTTCTACTTAAACATTATCAGCAAGATCCTTTTTTTGAACATTATCAGCAGCCACTAAACAAAAGAAACCAGAGCATATAAATAGACGATTAAGCATAGAAATAAGTTAGTCTTCTATTACACTGAAGCATATGAACTTCAGTTTAGAATTCATTAAAGTACATATAGATACAAATAAAGTATATTGTTTTATTTAAAATCGAAATTACATACTTAACTCGCGGCCCGGTCGTTGGTCAGGCTTCGTGATATAGGTTATGAGCTTTCTGACTTCGGACAATCTAGCCTTCTTACTAGTTTCGACTTTATCTCGGACAGGACGGACTATTGTATGCCGATGACTGCTCCCTAGGCAATCTTCACCCCAGCCATTCCCCCGAGGAAGAGGAATTATCTGGGGCATGGGACCAGTTAACTTGTTCACGGATGGGTCGAAGTTGGACGGAAAGGTTGGGGGGGGGGGGGGGGGTCTTTTGTCAAGAGCTAAATGTAAGCCGTAAGTTCAAGTTGGCTGATCACTGCAGTATGTTCCAAGCGGAAGTTGCTGAGATTAAGGATGCGGTGGATGAAATGCTATCCAGTGCTACTAGGGTTAGGGAATTTAACATCTTCTCTGATAGCCAAGCGGCTATAAAGGCCTTGAGCTAAACTATAGTGCGATCGAGGGTGTTCTGGGAGTGCCTGACCTCACTTGCGATTGGATCGAATTATTTTACAATTAAGATTATCTGGGTGCCGGGCCATAGTGATATTCCGGGTAACTGTGAAGCGGATCTCTTAGCCCGAACCGGTACAACTGAACCGGATGAAGATGGCTGTAGGGATTTCGGGATTCCGCTAGCCACCTTTGGATTGCTCCTCCATAGCTGGGCCTCGAGTCAGCTCAGCAAACGTTGGGCGGACACTACGTCTTACAGGGTAGCAAGAACTTTATGGCCGAAACTGGATGGCAGGAGGTCTGCTGAAATAATTGGGTTCACTAAGGCTCACCTATCAATGGTCATTGGGGTTTTGACAGGGCACTATCCCAGGGGTATCCATGCGGTACGTCTAAATATATTTGAAACTCCATCCTACTGCAGTTGTGGAAGTGGAATCCCAAATCACTTTATGCTTGATTGCCCAGCTTTTGTCAGAACTAGGCGAAAGTATTTCGGTCGCGACTCACTTGGATCTCCCGAGGAGATATTCAGGGTTGAGATCGGGATCATTCGGTTATCGGTGCTACCCAACGATTCTCTAAGTAGTTATATCTACGTCACCGCTATTTTAGTTTATTATATGTGGTATCACAACGGACCTTCATGTTGTCCGGGAAGCTACCACCCAACCTAACCTAACCTAACAGCCAAACCAGAAACTTGACTTAATGTTCACAAAATTGCTGTTTAACTTTACGGGACCTTAACTGTCTGCTATGCGGCCGCTCGCATGAGGCCAAAAATAAGTAAACTCCCAATTTTAGTTTCATTACCTAAAGTGAAGTTGTTGATCCTAACAAATGTACAAATTTATGCAATCATCTACAACATAAATTCCCGAGTGGGGATTGGGATGTGTGGGCGTTTTTACAGCAGCATTCGACCTTTTGCATTGCACATGTTTGTGTGCAATTTTTCTTTATTTTCCCTCTCTAGTTTTTTTTTTTTGCTTATCTCTTCATATGCATTTTTGTGTCACTTAGTGAAATGAAACGTAACGAATGGGCAATGACATTTTTATGCGACATTCTGTCGTCTGAAAATTTCTATGGTTCGTAATTTTTTATTTTTTCGTTTGCCTTTTATGCTGCAGTTTGGTTTCTTTTTTGTTGTTCGGCTTTCATTTTTTTATAATTTCACATTTTTTAGCAAATGCAATCGCTTTCCATTTATTTTACTCTTCACATTACTTTATGATTTCTTTTGCACTTATTTGTAAGTAAATTTTTGTAATTTTACGTATTTTTATACTCAACTTTGTTCGCATAACGGTAATCCGTAACGGCATAAACTAACCGAGATAGGTATAGAATTCTATGTATCGAAATGATCTGGGCGTAGAAAGAAATTCATTTAGCCATGTCCGTCCGTCCGTTAACATGATAACTGAGTAAATTTTGAGTTATCTTGATGAAATTTGGCATGCAGGTTCTTAGGCGCTCATCTCAGATCGCTATTTAAAATGAAAGAAATCGGACTACAACCACGCCCAGTTTTTCGATATCGAAAATTTCGAAAAACCGAAAAAGTACGATAATTCATTACCAAAGACGGATGAAGCGATGAAGCTTATGACGAAAAATAGAAAATTAGTAAAATTTTGGACAATGGGCGTGGCACCGCCCACTTTTAAAAGAAGGTAATTTAAAAGTTTTGCAAGCTGTAATTTGGCAGCCGTTGAATATATCATGATGAAATTTGGCAGGCACGCTACTCCTATTACTATATGTGTGCTAAATAAAAATTAGCAAAATCGGATGACGAAAACGCCCACTTTTAAAAAAAAATTTTTTAAGGTGAAATTATAACAAAAAATTTAATATCTTTACTGTATATAGGTAAATTATGTCAACATTCAGCTCCAGTAATGATATGGTGCAACAAAATCCAAAAATAAAAGAAAATTTCCAAATGGGCGTAGATCCGCCCTTTTTCATTTAATTCGTCTAGAATACTTGTAATGCTATAAGTCGAACAAAAATTGACCAATCCTTGTGAAATTTGGTAGGGCCATATATTCTATGACGATAACTATTTTCCGCAAAAATGGGCGAAATCGGTTGAAGCCAACCCCAGTTTTTATACCCAGTCGACCTTCTGTCCTTCCGCTCGGCCATTAACACCATAACTTGAGCAAAAATCGAAATATCTTTACTAAACTTAGTTCGCGTACTTATCTGAACTCACTTTATCTTGGCATTAAAAATGGGCGAAATCCGACTATGACCACGCCCACTTTTTCGATATCGAAAATTTCGAAAAATGAAAAAATTCCATAATTCTATACCAAATATGAAAAAAGGGATGAAACATGGTAATTGGATTGGTTTATTGACGCAAAATATAATTTTAGAAAAAACTATGTAAAATGCGTGTGACACCTACTATATGAAGTAGAAGAAAATGAAAAAGTTCTGCAGGGCGAAATCAAAAACCCTTGGAATATTGGCAGGAATACTGTTCGTGGTATTACATATGGGGTATTCCATCCCATTTCGACCAATTTTGAACCCGACGCCTTTAGAATTGGCTGAAAGTTTTTCTTCTTTTTCTAGCTTACGAAAGACGTTTTTCAGAATTTTTTCAATTTTTTTCATCCAACTCAAAAAAAAGTTATGAATTTTAAAAAAAACACCGTTTTTGTTTTCAAAATGCTATAACTTTTTCAAAAATTGACCGTTTGGGATCTTTTTTTTTTTTTTTAAATTGTTTTTAAATGTACTTTTCGGAAAAAATACAACAAAATTTTTAAAGTTTTTTTTTGTAATTTTCCAGTTTTTCGAGATTTTTCGAATTTCGCCATTTTTTTTTTTCTCATAACAAACTTCAATCAATTCTGCAATCATCCCCACTAATCCCGGAGTGGGCCGATATTTTTTTTGTTTTTCTTTAATTGAAAAAAAAAAACTTAAAATTTTTTTTTGTATTTTTTCCGAAAAGTAAATTTAAAAACAAATTTAAAAAAAAAAAAAGATCCCAAACGGTAAATTTTTAAAACAGTTATAGCATTTTGAAAAAACACCGTTTTTTTAAAATTGATAACTTATTTAGAGTTGGGCACCGGTTTTGAAAACTTTAAAATTTTTTTTGTATTTTTTCCGAAACGTACATTTAAAAACAAATTTTGTAAAAAAAAAACAGGTCCCACACGGTCAATTTTTGAAAAAGTTAGAGCATTTTGAAAACAAAAGCGGTGTTTTTTTTTTAAATTCATAACTTTTTTTGAGTTGGATGAAAAAATTTGAAAAAATTCTGAAAAACGTCTTTCGTAAGCTAGAAAAATAAGAAAAACTTTCAGCCAATTCTAAAGGGGTCGGGTCCAAAATTGGTCGAAATGGGATGGAATACCCCATATATAAATAAATTAGCGGTACCCGACAGGTGATGTTCTGGGTCACCCTGGTCCACATTTTCATCGATATCTCGAAAACGCCTTCACATATACAACTAAGGCCTACTCCCTTTTAAAGCCCTCATTAATACCTTTATTTTGATACCCATATCGTACAAACACATTCTAGAGTCACCCCTGGTCTACCCTTATGGCGATATCTCGAAAAGGTGTCCACCTATAGAACTAAGGCCCACTACGTTTTAAATAATCATTAACACCTTTCATTTGATACCCATATCGTACAAACCCATTCTAACCACCCCTGGTCCACCTTTATGGCGATATCCCGAAAAGGCGTCCACCTAGAGAACTAAGGCCCACTCCCTTTTAAAATACCCATTAGCGCCTTTCATTTGATACCCATATCATACAAACAAATTCTAGAGTCACCCCTGGTCCACCTTTATGGCGATGTCCCAAAATTGCGTCCACCTATAGAACTATGGCCCCCTCCCTTTTACATTTAATACCTTCCATTTGAAACCCATTTCATATAAACACATTCCAGGGTTACCCTACGTTCATTTTGCTAAATGGTGATTTTCCCTTATTTTGTCTCCAAAGCTCTCAGCTGAGTATGTAATGTTCGGTTACACCCTTCCTTACTTGTTTTATTTGGAATTTTTTTTTTTTTTATATTTTGCATATTATCACAATTTTGGTCGTTTTTCCTCATTTGTATTTTGAAAATTGTTTCTCAATTTGTGGCACAATGAAGCACATTAAAATTGCATTTGTAATATGTTTGTTGGTATGTGTGTAGATATGTAAGTGCATATGCACGCAATCATAGATAATTTGGTTTGGAGTGATTTAGTGCGAAAATGTGTTTGAAATATGCATTTCATTTCTCTGAAAGTGTACTTGTGTGGCATATTGTATGGCTTTCCGGCGGACGTGACTAATATATTTTAAAATAAATCGAGGCAATAGAGCATTCAGAATCATTCGAAATGTTGAAGTATTCTAACAGCTAGAAGTTTTATTCTAAAAATCGCTTTTATGTAATTACGCGCATATAAAGCGTTTGCTTGTAACTTCGTTGGGAAACCGATTGTTTGTAATGGCATAAAGCAATCGAGATAGATTGGGACTTCCACATATCAAAATTATTAGGATCGAAAAAAAAGATTTTGATTGAGCCATATCCGTGCATCCGTCCGGTCGTTAATTACCACCATAGCTGGAGTATCCTAATGAAGTTTGCTATACTAGTTTATCTGCACACAAAAAGATTGGTAGTGAAAATGTGCGAAATCTAGCGATAATCAAACCTACTTTTTCGATATCGAAAATTTCGAATAATGGGAAAAGTGCGATAAGCCATTATCAAAGATAGGTAAAGTGATGAAACTTAATATGAAATAAATAGAAATTTGGTGAAATTTTGGATAATGGGCGTGGCGCTGCCCACATATAAAATAAGTAAGTTTTACAAGCCGTAAAGATATAATATTGAAATCTGGCAGGGAAGGTGTACTTGCTACTATATATACACGAGGTAAAAGTAAGCAAAATTGATTGATGACCACGACCAATTATAAAAAAAAACCCGATAACGAAAATTTAAAAAATTTAAAAAATTCAATAATAGTACATTACCAAAATTCAGAGCTGCTCAACCCCTATATCTATATACCTATAGCACTTTTGTTTTTTTTTACAAATACAAATTCACACTTTGAATATAAAAAAAAAATTTCATAGCACTCCCATATGGCATCACATATAAATTCGATTCATATGAAAATTAATTTCATATGAAAGTGCAAAGAAAGAGCACTTCCATATGAAGCTATGGCACCTTGGTATGATATTCACATTTACACGAACAAGGTTAGGTTAGGTTGAACTGGCCGGTCCATGAGGACCTCACATAGAATAAATAAGTCCGTAGTGTTACCAGAAGTTTGTTTTAACGACCAAACTGAACACCCCTATCAAAAACCAGGACCTATGTTATAAAATAACTCCGTCCTCTTGGCAAATACTAGAAGCTTCCTAGGACTTAACCACTTGTTGCTTCTAGATCTGACAGCTGTATGACTCCTAATAGCTGGAGTCTTAGAGTGGCAAGCGCAGCGCACGAGCACAGAACGTGCTCGATCCTTTCGTCCTCCAACCCGCTTTTCCTACATCTGCTATCACTGACAAAGCCTAATTTAAAGGCATGTGATGCCAGAAGGCAGTGTCCAGTCAGAATACCCGTCATGAGTCTACAGTTCTCTATTTTTAACGATAGAGGTAACTTTGTTAGTCTAAGGTTGTAAGATCTACACATAATTTTCGAAACTTTACAGCCCCGCGCTTGAACCCACGCCTTTCCTGCCTGGTCGATCATGTGCACCTCTCGCCTTCGCTTAATTTCTCCCAGTCTAATTGGGACCTCTACGGAGCAAGCTTCAAGGAATGCGACCATTTTACTAGTTCATCCGCTTTTTCATTCCCATCAATTCCCATATGCTCTGGGACCCAATATAGATGTATGCTTCTCCCTGTCCCTATTCTCTCCAGGGACACGCATATAGATGCTGTGCTATGCGAGATTATTGCCTTAATGGCAGCTTGACTGTCAGTATAAAAGTTAACAAGATTGCAGCTTAGGCTATTCTCTTCCAGGGTTTCTACTGCTTTGGTTACGGCTACTATTTCCGCTTGAAAAACACTACAGGAATCCGGCAGCCTTTAGGATCTGTTTATTTCCGCACTTTGGAACCATCTGTGTACACATGTATCGCCTCGTTCGCCATTTGAGCACGCTTGCGCCAACAGTACACCTATATTGTAGCCTTAAGATCGCCCTCGAAGCGCATATAGGGAATCAGGTAGTCTGTTCGTCTTGTGATTGATGACGCTATTCAACTATGGCCGTATGGTCGGCGCTCAAGCTGCCCCGAGGCCCCGAGCCTGGTTGCAGTAGCTAACGATATTTTCTTTGTACCAGGTCTACAGGTGGAATGTGCAGAATGGCATACAGTGCAGCCGTCGGGGTTGTTTTCAGGGCTCCCGTAATGCTAAGAATTGATAGTCTGCATACCCCCTCTAATTTTGTGAGGTAGGTTGTTTTTTGTGTGGCTTTCCACCAAACAAGAACTCCACATTATATAATAGGGTTTACAATCGCTGTACAAACACAATGAGAAAGACAGGGCGATAACCCGAGCATTCTTTTACATGCATAAAGTGACGTTGAGGCCTTCCTCACCCCCTCCTCCACGTTGAGCTTCCATGACAGCTTACTTTCTACGATGAATCCTAGATATTTTGTGCAAGATTTCTGTAGGGTCACCCATTCTAACTTAGGCCTGATCCAATTTGGGACCTTGTATCTCATTGTAAACAAGACCATATCCATCTTATCCGCGTTGACTTTCAACCCGTTATTTGATGCCCGGGTATGAAAATCCCGATGCGCCCGATCCATCAAAGAGCTAATCGTAGGAAGGCGCTTTCCACTTATGACAATTGCAACGTCCTCGAGGTAAGCTCAAAGTTTAACATGCAGCCGATCCATCTTGTTAATGCTGGATGTATTTTAATTTACACGAACAAATTGACAGCAACAAATTCTTCAAAAATATTGTAGCACTGACGAGAATTTTAATCCAAAAGCTATTCACTAAGGGGACCATCAAAATTATTTCAATATTTAAAATAATTTT
This sequence comes from Eurosta solidaginis, assembly GCF_040869045.1. NCBI lineage: Eukaryota > Metazoa > Arthropoda > Insecta > Diptera > Tephritidae > Eurosta > Eurosta solidaginis. The sequence continues at coordinate 255,387,263 of NC_090320.1, read as the reverse complement.
TTTGTTTTTAATTTAAAACAGTTTCAGTGTATATATACATGTGTATGTGTGAATTGTGATTTCCAATACAATATAAAATTTTTTGAACAGCCCCGCCAAAGTGGATAAAGTGGTGAAACTTGAAAAGTGAATTAAGCTTATGAGACAAAATTTTAATTTGGTAAAGCTTTGTAAATTGATACCGCCTAATTTTTAAAAGAATTTCAAGTTTTACAAGCCGGTAAGCTATAATATTGAAATATTGCTTGTAAGTTATTGTTGCCATTTTGTATACACATAAAAATTTAAAAAATCTGTTGCTGACTACGCCAACTTTAATAAAAAATTGATACCGAAATTTCGAAAAATTGAGAAAATGTGATAATCCTTTACCAAACACCAGCAAAGTGGCCAAACGTGATAACAAAAATATAAATTTGGTAAAATTTTTGAACACAGGCACATTTAAAAGCATTAATTAATCAAAAGTTTTGCAAGCCAAAAATTAAAAGCCATTGACGATATCACGCTAAAATTCAGCAGGAGGCTTGTCTTTCCCCTACTATAAAGATTAAATAAACATGCCACTGCTGGCAGCCATAGTTTCGAAATAATAAAAGACTTCGTTTATTTGGGAAAGAGCATTAACACAAACCACAATATCAGCTCTGAAATTCAGCGAAAAACCAATCTTGCCCATAAATGCTACTTTAGACTAGGTAGGCAATTGAAAAGTTAAGCACCCTCCCGCCAAAGTCATGGTCTACAAGTCACTTATTGTAATCGTCCTGCTAGAGGGTGAAGAAGCATGGACGAAAACAACATCAGATGAACCGTACAAACGGTTATGGGCTAATTAAGTAGGCAAGTGACGGTAAAAAATCGGTTGTTGACCACGCCCACTTAAAAAAAATGTTTTTTCAAGGTCTAATGATAAGAAGAATCAATATTTGTAGGATATTTAACCAAATTTTAGTTTAGTACTGATATGATGAAGCAAAGCAATTTTGAATTGGGCGTGGCTCCACCCTTTTTAGTTAGTCTTTCTATATCTATAAGTTCAAGCAAAATTTGATAAAAGCATAGTTGTTAAGAAAAAAACTTCTCCTTGTAAAAATGGACGAAATCGGAAGCAACGTTTACCTTTTATTCCCAGCCCTCCTTGTGTCCCTTTGTCAGCCTTCCAACATCATAACATGAGAAAAAATCGAGAAATCTTCACAAGAGTTTATACACGAGCTTATACGAGGTCAAAATATGATGGCAGTGAAGATGTTTGAAATCATACTATAACCATGCCCAATTTTCTTTACCAAAAATTCGAAAATTTCAAAAAAAATGGGGCAATACGGTGGGTGGACTTACTTTGTAACATAAAACATAAGTTTAGTAAGGTTTAGGAAATAGAAAGGGAAATTTAAAACGTTGAAAAGCCGGTAAAAAAAAGCCATAAGTATCACATGGAGATCATGGCTCTTTGCCGGGATAATATTCGTGATTCCATGCACTGGATCAGAAAACTGTAGCAGCTTTACACCGATCTTTGTGATGAGATGTAATATATTGTACAACTCCATAAAACTCGGAGACCAAAAACTCGAAAACTTCGAAAAATGGGGCAATACGCCGCACAGTGGACCGAAACTGAAAAGTTGGGACTTAGGACTTAAAATGTACATTTTCGTATTCTGTGACCTTTTTCCATAATTTATTGTTATATAACATTTTTTTGTAAAACCTAAATTAAAAAAGTTATGACACTTTTAGTAACCGGGTTTCATATCGACATACCCTAATGAGCATATGTGTACATCTAGGTTTTTTTTCCAATTTCCAGCAATTTTTCGCTGACATTAAAACTACCGCCTCTATAACTGGTGTTAATGAAAATCTCATTCAAAGATTCTCTACAATATTAGGGGCACTTTCATATGGGTGTCCAATAGATGTACAAAAGTTCAACATGTACGCCAGAGAAACCATTCGAGGTTACATCGAACTATTAGCCCTATTCTGCGTTTCGATTTGGATTGGAATTTTTTCGATTTGGCAATTTTGGTATTCTGTGTTCCAATCTCTTTCGATTCAACTTCGAATCGTTCGATTTTGTGTATTCTGCATTTTGATCGTAGTTCCGTTTTTCTAAGTTGCAAATTTGTTGGCGGAAAAATATGTTATTTTTATTTTTTTTTATTAGTTTATAAGAGAATTTCAACAAAAATGTTAGTAAAGCTTGTTAAGAAACTTAAAAGGCTTGATGATGATTGTTTTTATATGTTTCCAGGTCAAAAACAACATGTCGATGTCGAAGTCCTTGGGTATTTTTCCCGCAAAAGTATCTAACACATACTTGAAAGCATTCTTATTAAGTCGAAAGTTACAATTATGAAAGCACTTCACTCAAAAAAATATAATACTGCGGCAATATATTCTATTGCTTTTTTGTACAAAATGGTGTGGATAATAAAATATAAACGTTTTTCAGTGTTTTCTACAAATTTTCTTTAATTTATTTTGTTCCAATATTCACACATTCCGTACAAACAGCTGATTTCGAAAAATCATTTGCTCTTCCTATTCTCGTTACGATTCCGTCGTAACGCAGATACCCAACTTCGATTAAAGCGGAGCGTAGAACGGGAACGTAATCGAAATGCAGAATAGGGGTGTATATGAATGGTATTACATGCCTTCAAGTGTGCATAAAATTTTAGTACACGGAGCTTCAATAATAGAGCATTTCTATTGGAAAGTTGTCCAAAGAAGCCGCTGAATCCAGAAATAAAGATTTTAGAGGATATCGTCGAGACCATGCAAGAAAAATTAGTCGCAAAGCCACAAATGAGGACATTTTAAATAATTTGTTAGTTACTTTTGATCCATTTATTTCATCGAGGAGATCGAAATTACCTAGTAAGCATGAGGAAATATCCGAAGAAGTGAAATCTCTACTAATTCTACCGCAAAACCTCGACTATGATACAGAAAATTAAATATTTTAGTTTCTCAATTTTAATTGGGTACGAATATACATACAACATATGAAACGCAACATTTACTTAAAATAATAAAAATTGTTTTTTTTTTTTTAGTTTTCATTTTTGGTCATATACCTATATGTATGTATATTTGGAGATTTCATGGGATATTGACCGATCGAATAATTTTTGCTTTTGATTACTCTTTTGGTTCTAAAGAACAAGCTGGTATAGCTAAATTTTTGATTTGAACCTTTTTTGGATTGCTAAATGTAAATTCAATATAAAAAAATTAAATGTATAATACGAATTATCAAATATTTTTGTTTTTAAATATTACCCAGAATTAAAAAGTTATTCGCAATACTAACATCAAAAAAAAAACACAAAAACAAAAAAAAAAAATAACCAAAAAAAATTTTTTTTTGTTTTTAAATTCTACCCAAAAATTAAAAAGTTATTCGCAATATGTACTAAAAAAAAAATAAAATAAAAAAAAAAAACGCGAACCTTTTCGAACCATGAAACCGAGTACATTGCATAGTATATAACCCCAACTATATAAAAAAAATAAATCAAGTTTTGAGGAAATGTGAAAACGTGTTAACGGTAAAAATGTGATTTTTCCCATACATAAAATTTTTATTTGCTATAACTTTTTTATTTAAGACTTTATGAAAAAATACTCATATATAAAAACGTCATGTAATGAGACTTAAAATCGATCCCCATCAAAGTTTTTGTGTTATTAACAAATATTTTTTTCATTTCCCTTAGTCCACTGAAAGCCAAATCCAGACCACTGTGCGCCGGGTGGACTTGCTTTGTAACGCAAAATATAAACTAAGTAAAATTTAGCGAAATAAAAGGGGAAAATTTAAAAGTTTGACAAGCTGTACATCAAAAGCCATTGATGCCACATGGAGATAAGTTTCATGCCTGTATATTATTCGCGGCACTGAATAAAAGGCTAAAGCAGCTTAGACCGGATTATTGTGATGAGATGTCATATACCGTACAACTCTATAACCACGTAGACCTGAGCTCATAGGGTTTCGGCGGAAGGTGGGGAGGAAATAACCAGCATCAAAGTATGCATAACTCTAGGGGTAACCTAGTGGGAAGTTCACAGTATTTACGTGAACAAAGCTCAGAAGAAGTGAAAGAGTATCATGGGCCGTTTGAAAAAAGAAAAGGCAAATAAGGAGTCTTAGATATAGGGTCGACTCTCATAAAATTACATCGGTCAATGAGCTTTAGGCACACATGCGAAAAAATGGATTATCCGCATGATGACCACTGTAGAAGTTGTTAAGACGTAACTACAAATGAAACTGCTAAGAATTTTATGTGTAAATGCCCGGCTCTAGCCAGAATAAGCTGAAGACCCTTCCAAAGTCTATTTTGGGAAATATGGTTAGATTATCGGAATTCCCAATATTTTTGATTTTATAAATAACTCAAGCATGCTGTGATACATATCCGAAGTAGCACTCAGTACGTTAAAACTAGTTTAATGGCAACAAAATTAGCGATTTGGCGTTTTAGGAGCAATTATACGTTCATACCTAACTATGAGTGGAGGAGTACTAAAGGTGCGTTCTAGACCCATCATCATTAAGTTGCTGTGTAGCTGCAATTGATGGTCCTCCTGGTTGTGTACCAGGTTTGTTACGCTTTTCTCAAAATGTGCTGCTTTCATCTTTCTTTCTTTTTCACTTCAATCATTACGGTAGCCTCCATACCATTTTGAAGATTTCACTTTAACACAGTACAACGACCCATGGAGAAATACAACCAACAAAAGGTGATCTTAGTAGTACAACAACAAAAAATTTACGGCCTCATAATTCAGTCATGAATTTTAAAGTACTATGAAGGGAAAAGTTTGGTACTATTTTGCCACTTTTTTACTACCTTTAAAATGTAATATTCAGAAAAGAGTGGAATTGTTTATATCTCCACATTGGAAAGAGGAAAATAAAAAAGAGAAGACACAACAGAGAAAATTTGAAGAAAAAGTAGAGGAAGTTGGAGGGAAGTCGGAAATATGAAAAATACAACAGGAAGATGGAGAGTGAGAGTAAAAGTAAAAATAAAATAATAAAAAAAATCTTTAGTTGAACGGTTTTATTGAAAACAATACTTACATGAAGTAATAATAATACTAAAAGGTAGAAAATAATTAGGCGGGTCTTAGGTAATAGTCATCACACTCCTCGTCAATCTAGGGCGTTTATCAGAAAATTAAATAAAAGCGTTGGAAGCGTGAAATTTCTAAAAATGTGAGGCGTAGCATAACCTGATTAAGGTTCAGTTGGTCTTACTAATGACTATCAATAGAAATTTTACGCGTCCAATGCTTTTATTTAATTGTTTGGTTGTTATTATTTTATTTTCAAGTTTTTAGTCTTTATTTAATTGCCTATTATTTCTCATTCTATTTAGTTAATTTAGTGATTCATTATTACAAGGACTCTTTCCTAACAAATTGTTACAATCTAGGTCCTCAATACATAATCCTTCCAAAGACTTTACTCGACTCTGCGCCATGTATGCTTGTCCCTCTTCGAACTACAAAATATTTTGGTGTCACTTCTACCGGACTGTATGTAATATTTGTTCCAAATATGAGCCAAATCGGACATCAAAGGGCGCTTTCTATTCATGTATGTATTATGTGTTCCAAATATGGAGCAAATCGGACCACAAATACGATTTTTTTGAATATCTCGATCCTTGCGCCACCTAGCGCTGATTTTTTCGTAGGTCTCTTTCTATTCTTGTATGTCTTATGTGTTCCAAATATGAGCCCAATCGAACCACAAATATAATTTTTTTGTTTATTTCGATACTTGCGCCACCCACCTAGCAGCGCTTTTTTCATAGCTCGATTTCTATTCATGTATGTATTATGTGTTCCAAATATGAACCAAATCGGACCACAAATAGGATTTTTTGAAATATTTCGATCCTTGCGCCACATATAGCAGTTTTTTTTTATTATTGCATTGTCATCGGGTTCTGAACTATATTCCAAGTTTCATGCTTGTAACTTATTGGGAAGTTACTTAAATTTCAATTACAAAATTCGTTCACAACGGTCGTGCCGCCGGCCTGTCAAGTCAAGCAAAATAAAACCGTTTAATAGAAGCGTTGGATGCGTGAAATTTCTAAAAATGTGAGGCGTAGCATAACCTTATTAAGGTTCAGTTGGCCTTGTATATGACAATCAATAGATATTTGACGCGTCCAATGCTTTTATTTAATTGTCTGATCAACGCCCGTGATGACTAGTACCTAGGATCTACCTAATTATTTTTTAGCTTTTAGTATTTTTATTGCTTCATGTAAGTATTGTTTTCAATAAAACTGTTTAATTAAAAAATGTTTTTAAAATTATTTTATTTTTAATTTTTTAGTCTTAATTTAATTGCCTATTATTTCTCATTCTATTTAGTTCATTTTGTGACTCATTATTACAAGGACTCATTCCTGACAATTTGTTACGATCTAAGTCCTCACTACATAATCCTTCTAAAGACTTTGCTCGACTCTGCGCCACGTATGCTTGTCCCTTCCCGAACTACAAAAAAAGTTGATGTCACTTCTACCGGACTGTATATAATATTTGTTCCAAATATGAGCCAAATTGGGCGTCATAGGTCGCTTTCTATTCAGGTATGTATTATGTGTTCCAAATATGAACAAAATCGGACCACAAATACGATTTTTTCGAATATCTCGATCCTTGCGCCACCTAGCGGCGTTTTTTTCACAGGCCGCTTTCCATTCATGTATGTTCATATTTGTTCCAAATATGAACCAAATCGGACCACAAATACGATTTTTTTGTATATCTCGATTCTTGCGCCACCTAGCGGCAATTTTTTCATAGGTCCCTTTCTATTGTTGTATGTATTACCTGTTCTAAATATGAACCAAATCGGACCACAAATACGATTTTTTTTGCATATCTCAACCCTTGCGCCACCTTACGGCGATTTTTTACATAGCTCGCTTTCATGTATGTATTATGTGTTCCAAATATGAAACAAATCGGACCACAAATACGATTTTTTGAAATATTTAAATCCATGCGCCACCTATCGGAGTTTGTTATTATTAATGCATTGTCATCGGGTTCTGAACTATATTCCAAGTTTCAAGTGGTAGCTTATCGGGAAGTTACTTAAATTTCAATTACAAAATTCGTTCACAACGGTCTTGCGGCCGGTCTGTCAAGTCAAGCTAAAAAAAACCGCTTAAAAATAGGTTAACAAGAAGATTAAGAATAAGGATACCATTAAAGGTAATGAAAAGAGATATACCTGGATAGCAGCAAGAGCGGGATTAGTATGAGAATAAAAGGGATAGGGAAAGTGATTGAGCCACATAAGGTAAACTAGAAACTTCAGAGTGTAAAGGAAATAAGAGAGAAAGAGGACAGAGGAGCGGTAGAGGGTAGATGGAGGAATTCAATTCGCTTTCATCAATGCTTAGTTTACATAGATAAATTTTGGGCCTTTTGACCGTATACCGCCAATTAAGAGTTTTCGTATAACAAGTCTTTTCGATACTCATCCGCAATATCCAGATCGTCAGTCATCTCATTGACGTCAGCATATTCCTTAGCTGTAGAGAATGTGGTACTCTGAAGATGCAGCCAATCAGTTTCATTGATTTAAATTATTCAATTTCCTCAGGAAAAGGAAGTAAACCCTCCCATAACAGGAAATCCAAACCACAAACGTCATTTTTCTGCACCTTACTTCACATATCAGAAAGCCATTAATGCAGTGTTTTTGTAATATTGACTTCACCTGTCTGGTTTTATTGCGCCATGACAACGACCGATGGAGTTCCTAAAATTTTTAACACTCAAATTTAATTTTTTTTAACAAATTTGTATTTCATTTTAAATCATTTCTACAAATCCTAACAAATAAAATTGTTTTCTATAACATAGAATAAAAATTTAATATATTAGAGGCGTTTAAAGATTGATTATGTTACGAAGGCCAAATGTGCTATGGCATGCATTTTCCAACATCTCTCGAAAAATTTCCACTACACAAACAGTAAGTTTTGCTCTTAGGCAACAAAAACGACCAAAATTCAAACCATTTTTTTTTGCTCAACAGAGTTGGAAACGAGTTTGTGTGATAGGCTCCAATGGACAAGTTGGTAAAACGCTTTCGGTGTTGCTTAAACGAGATAATTTAATAACAGGACTGACGCTATACGATGTGAAGGGTGGAGTCGGGGAGGCAGAAGATATATCGCATATGGACACCTCAGCACTTATATCAGGTTATGAAAAGCCAGAAGATTTGCCAAAAGCTTTAAACTGTGAGTTCTTTTAAAGCTTTACAATATTTTGTTTCCCGTTGTGACTTTTCGCTCATTCTTTGTTTTAACAGGTGCCGATATTGTAATACTTGTTGCTGGTTTTCCGCACGATAAAGATTCAAAAGATGATGATCTGCTCAAAAAAAATTCTAAAATAATTTCTGAAATTATGCCGCATATCGCAAACGTGTGTCCCAAAACTTTAATAGCCATAGTTACAAGTCCAGTCAATTCGCTGGTACCGATGGCGGCGGAAGTACTCAAAACGGTAAAGAGAATCTAGATAACAATCAATTAATCTGTCAAAAAACTTCTAGAAATTCAACCAATTCCATTCTCATTTCCCAGGCAAAAGCTTACGATCCCAATCGTTTATTCGGCGTTACCACTCCACACGTGGTGCGTGCTCGTACTTTTGTCGCTGACCTATTACAAGTAGATGCATCGAGAGTTTATATACCAGTGATTGGTGGTAATTCTATGTGCACGGTATTACCAATACTCTCGCATGCTAAACCGCGTGTAAAAATTGAGGATGAAGACGATGTGATGCCATTGATAAGGAAGGTGCGTGAAGCTGATGATGTTATAATGAAAGTTAAGAAAGGGCCGGCAACGCTAATGATTGCTCATGCAGTTGCTAAGTTTACGCATTCTTTGTTGATGGGTCTTTCGGGTATTGGTGATACAGTTGAGTGTGCATTTGTTGAATCGAAAGTGATTAAGGAATGCAAATTCTTTGCTACCCCGTTACAACTGGGTAAGGACGGTATCAAAGAAAATTTGGGTTTACCAAGTTTGCATCGAATAGAGTCTGATTTGCTGAAAGAAATGTTGGGCGAATTGCAGGAGAGTATTAAGAAAGGTATTGACCTTGCGAAGAAGAAATAATTAACGGAGGCTGCAAGGTTTGAATTGTTCTTAAATTAACAAAAAAACTTGTGTTCATTTATTTGCTGTTTTTTATTTGAGTTACCAATGAAATCTTATTTATTTTGGAGCCTGTTTTCCTATGTCGCTCTGGAAATAAACTTAATAGATTCTATGAAAGAAAGTGTTTCACTCGTCAAGATTTGTTTTCCTTACTAGGACACAGGTAAAAATCAGGTTAAGTAAAGTTGAATTGGCCGGTCCATGAGGCTCCAACTTAATAGGTCCGCCGTATTACTAGAAGTTTGTTTACCGAGCAAACTGAAAAACGACATATGCCACTTGCTTTATTTAAATTTGACAGCTGTATCACTCCTTATAGCTGCAGTCTTAGCCTGGCAAGGGCAGGACATGAGCACAATACGTTCCCGATCGCTTCCTTCCCCATCTCGCATTTCCTACATCTATTATTGCTGACGGAGCACAATTTAAAGGCCTGTGACGCCAGAAGGCAGTGTGCAGTTAAAATACTTGTCATGAGTCTGCAGTTCTCTCTATTTAATGATAGCAGTAACTTTGTTAGTCTAAGGTTGTAAGACCTACAAATGATCTTCAGCACTTTGTAGCTCTGCGCTTAGGCGTACTTAAATACGGGATTGATTATTTCATATAGTATTATAAATGGAGCTGTGCTTTAAATTCGATTTAAAGGTTAAAGGATCATTGCGAGTGTGAATGATGGTGGTAGTGATAAGCGGCATTAAGAACACATCAGTTTCCCTGCTCGGCCGCCAGTAGAGAAATTGACTAAAACAGAGGATTGATGGCAGGTTTTGGGGTACTGTGAAGAAGCTGAAGTGAAACTGAAGACTCGGTATGCCATAGGAAATGACATTCGAAACAATCAAGTTATATACAACTTACTTTCTTTTGCGTCGCGCTACTGAGTAAGTGATCAGACTTCTGATTTTTCCTCTATCGTTCGTCCAACGTATATTTTCTAATCTTCCGATCGTTCGCCACCGTAGTGTTGTGGTAGTGTGCTTCGCCTACCACATCTTTAGATGAACCTTTCTTCGCAGTCTTAATTCCAGGCAATGGCTATGCTTTCAGCATACAAAAATCTTGCCTACCTTGGATAATATCCAAATCGGTCAAAATGTTGCAGTGTCCGATGCCAGAGGGCTTACGGTGTTTTCCCCAAAACCGGTCAATATCATGGCTACCGCCACCTTGATCATAAAATCCACCGAACATATGTTCAGTATGGAATTCGATGCCCAGATGAAAGCTATTTTAAGAGCTCTGCTGATACCAAGCAATGCGGTTAGTTATGCTGACCGTGTCCAATGGGTTCCCCCCGTAGAACAGAATTGGCTTGACTGCCATTTTATAAATCCAGCTTACAAACCTTGATGGAAGTCTAAACGATGGCGCAGTTGCAGTGGTACAACGCAACCAAGGCATTCCCAGTTTCCTATCAAAAAGAGTACCCAGAATGTTATTGTTAATGTTCCTCTAGTTACAATACAAACAAAGTACAAACATAAATGTAACTTCATTTTTCAAACATAACTCAATTAAATTATTCAAAATATTTGCATGTCAATTTTGGATTTCCTATTCATTGCCAAGGTAACCCAATCAGTGGGCAATGAAACAGCATTGCAACATGAACAAGTTTCAATTTCACACATAAACATGTTAGTCCTAAGAACCTTGAAAGAAACTTTTTATGAAAATGAAATTTTACATTCCGCATATATTTCAAATTTCGACCAACAGCTAAAGGGCTACTGAAGTGACAATACTGCAATACCCATCGATACCAATTATAATTGTTTATAATTGAATGAGTGTGCCGATATTTCTGGGGAAGTCCATACCAAAACGTAACATTTACAATACTTAAAAAAAATAAATAAAAATTTCGAATAGAGGAGAGAAAGGAAGGGAAAGTAAATTAAAGGAACGGAAAGAAAACGAAAAATGGCAGGAAGGCGAGCGGAAAGGAAAGGTAGAAGTTAAAGCCGAAACTGTACGACGTGCTTTAAATTTGTTACTTAGCTTTATTTTGTTAACGATGAGTTATCGAGTTTGTTATCAATGGGTTGTGAGCGTGTTTCCACTCCTTATCGAAGAGTTATTGGTTTGTACCGACGAAGTAGAGATGATTTGTTATCGATATGTTGTACATTTGTTATTGAATCGAACGAGTTATCGATTTTTTTATCGACAAGTTACCGGTTTTTCATCAAAAAGCTCTTAGCTTACTATCAAAAAATATTATTATTTTTATTTTGTTGTAGTTGTTGTAGAAATAATACCCTTCACAATTTGTTATCGATATGTTGTACATTTGTTATTGAATCGAACGAGTTATCGATTTTTTTATCGACAAGTTACCGGTTTTTCATCAAGAAGCTCGTAGCTTACTATCAAAAAATATTATTTTTTTTTATTTTGTTGTAATTGTTGTAGAAATAATACCCTTCACAAAGGTTTTTGGGCATGTTATTTATGCTGATGGTCCTTTGCTGAATTAAGGTTCGGGTACGTTCTGGTAAATGGATCCTGGATCCTTAAGAATCGAAAAGCTTTAGATTTGTATCAAGAGCTATCGGTTTTTTCCCGATTTACTATTCCAATCTTATTAATATGTATGCTATAAACAACTTATCGATTTGTTGTCGAAAGTTATGGATTTGTTATGCGTGTGTCATAGATTTGTCATCGGAAGTTTATCGAAAATTTATCGATTGTTTAAAGAGAAGTTATCGATATGTTATCGGTGTATTATCAGTTTGATAGTTTTGTAGTTATCGATTAACTCTCGAAAATTTGCGAACTAATTATCAGAAATGTATGGCGTTACTACAAACTTGTCGATAACTATGTTATCGAAAAGCTATCGATTTATTGCAGAAATATTATCGATTTTGTAAAGAAAACTTTTCGATTGGATATCAAAAACTTGTCGGTTTCTTATTATCGATGACTCATTGGTTTGTTATGAGGCAGATACCGATGAAATTTGTAGCAAACCAATAGTAAAACAATAACATGTCGATATCAGTTGTTACCGATAAGAAGCCGACAAAGCTCTTCTCATAAACCCTGGAATTATAAATGTTTCGTTTTGTTGTGAACCTCCACATTTGTGTGAGAGAACATTTTTATTATGCCAATATTCAATTAGCCGCGATTCATATCGTTACAATTTGTATCGTTTATACGTTTCGCGTTGTTATTCATAAAAGAGCATACCAAACATGCCCTTAGACATACATACATATGCATTTTTGGCTATGAGTTGCATATTCATATTAACAGGCGAATACTAAAACCTTTTCATTGGAAATACAACACAAGCCAAATACAAATTTGCAAAAACAAAAAAAAGAATAATTCAACGATTGTGGAATATTGGATTGCACTCGCTTGCAAATCATAAAAATTTGTTAACATATTTTATGTGAGAAATTGATAAAATTTACAATGCTGTAAGCATTTTTGTCTGTACTGAGCTGGGACGTATAATAAATAAATAAATATGAATCAGCTTGTGTTTATGACGTTCTCACAACTCACTCGTTTTATTTTGTGGTCTTTTTTTGCAACTCTTTTTTCCAGTGTTGCTGGTATGGCATCAAATATGCTGCAGGATATGAAATAGCCATTTAGCAGTGGATATGTTTCGATTATAGAATTGAAGGCTTTGAATGTACATTAGGGTGGGTTTATGTTTTTGCGAAAGGCTTAGTGTAAGTGGCACCATAAATTTTACCGTAAAGGTAAGCAAAATCACTAAACCAATGATTTTAACCCTAGTTGTAACCGTAAGAGTACACGCAACCGTACGGATAACTGTTACCTTGGCATTGACCTGAAAAGAAGTAACTATAAAAGAATTAAAATATACTCTTGCCTCCTGGTTTTATGTTTGGTTTCCATTTGGTAAAAATGACTGAGATCAAAGATTGCATAACTGACAAGAAATTAAAAAGCAGCGTGTGGTCAAAACCTAACCTCAAATTTTGTGTTCATTGTCGAACGAAAAAAATTGGCAATATATTGGTAAATGAAGTTTTTATGTCAAATTTGTCTTACCTTTGAGCAGTTGCCGGTTTCATTTATCGGTCAAAAAGGAGGACAAACGTAGTTGATTTCGTATGCTAAGCTGTTTTCACTGATATGGTCAAATTTGACCAAGTGAAAACAAAGCATAGCACAGTAGCGACGATCGCCCCTTCAGGAACTTATTAAGATATGTAACAATGCTAATCATTGTCCGTGTTTCAACCATTGCCTTAATAACTCGCTTGCGAAAACGTCGAAAGTTCTTCAAACAAAGGATTGTATTGCGTTGATGAAAAAAATTATCAGCTTTCCAAACCAGTCTCCGACACGTACCATAGTTTTCAAAAAACATCTGCAGGAATCATTAAGTGGACTATGTGAAACGCGCTGGTCTGAAAAACATGATGGTATAATGCAGTTTGAAGAAAATATCACAAAAATTGTTGCTTCGTTTCAAGAAATTTCTGCTTGGCAAGATTCAACAACAAGTTCTGATGCCCGTTCTATATTGAAATCTATTTGCGACCCAGAGTTCGTGACTTCAATGATTTGTTTGAGCAATGTACTTTCTGTTACATGACCACTAAGCTTACTTTTGCAAACACCGTCAATAGATTTGAATAAAGCTTCTGAAGCATTGAGTGACACGTTGCGAACATTAAAATACCAAAGACTTGAAGCAGAAAGTCGTTTTTCGGGACTTTACAAAAAAATAGTCGCTTTAGCAGATGCGTTGAAGTTTGATATTGTCCTCCCACGAGTTGCTAAAAAGCAAATACATCGAGCGAATTACACTTCATCAGACGCTGAAGAGTATTATCGAAAAGCAATTTATATACCTCTTCTTGATCATATCATTCTTGATTTACAAGGTAGATTACCTGAAGATACATTGCAAGTTTTTAATCTTAATTTGCTACTCCCATCGCGAATAATTAATATAGTACACTGCAAAAAAAGAATTTATCTAAATACATTGTCCAAGATCTTGATAAAGGATACGCATCTCTTGTTGGAGGAAATAAAATTAATCTAGATGGAGAGTACGAAGTGTATTCAGAGCGCTGGTTTGATAAGCAACACAAAAAGTCAATTCCACTATCAGCTGAAAAAGTTTTAAATGATTGCAATGAATATGCGTTTCCCTCAATAAATGCTCTTATCAAAATTCTGGCCACGCTCCCAGTTAGCAATGCTTGTGCTGAAAGGAGTTTTAAGACACTTCGCCGGTTGAAATTGTGGTTACGGTCCACATTGTCCGAGAACAGATTCACTGGTCTTGCACTTTTAAATACCCACTTCGATATTGATATTGATATTGATCATATAATTGAAAGATATGTAAAAAGAGGGAAGCATAGAATTAAATTTACTGTGTGAATATGAACTATGCAGAAGATAAAAATGATGTCAAAATGTCAAAAAATTGGATGTATTATTGTTAATTTGAATAACTAAATGAAACCAAATATGTATATGAAATTATTAAACGATGTAAAAAAATACTAATAAATTTACCCCTAAAAAATAACGGTCTGTTATACGTTTCCCTTGTTGTTTTTTCTTGCATTTTGACGTATAAAGTATCTTGATGTGAACTTTGTTCAAAACACATCAGCTATTGGGAGAAAAAATTACTGACTGAAATCGACCCCCCATCACTAACGGTCTCATTGGGAAAATTAGTAACTTAAGTCGCCATTTAAAGCGAAAGTGTTCACATCATAGTATATGAGGTATATAAAATCAGGGCCTCCACTCCACCAACTGGTCTGGTGGAGGGAATCAATGCTTCGGTACATATATTCTCTCCGCTTTGCACGGTTCTTGACTGATGGACAGTTTGGTTTCAAAGGATGGCAGGGTGGCTTATCTTAACTTTGTGTGTTTAAGATCCTTTTTTATTTTCAGCCCCACTGGTCGACTTACAATGTTAAGTTAGTAGAACTCCGCTGACCTTTCGGACTTCTGCCAAGTAGCATGCAAGTACGGAATCAGTGAAATCAGCATTTTTAGCTCATAACAACCGAATACGTTCTGAAAGAAGTACCTACCACCCAAACAACCAAAATATAATAAAATGATATCATAGAAGTGATAGAACATCTGAAATTTTAAAGCAGTTAACTGGTTTTGAACAGAATCGGATTTTTATCGGACTCTGTAACAGAACTCGGATTTTTATCGGACTCTAGAAAAGAATAATGAAGCCAAACATTATCAGATGAAATTAAAAAATTTACCTCTACAAGTGTGGTTCTATGTATGTTTTCCTTTATTCAAACATGTAAAGAGACTGCGCCGAAGGGAGCTGGCTGGTGCCGTAGGGTTAAGCGAAGTGCTACTCTGGCTCAGAATGAAATGAGAATTGTTACTTCTTACTCTAAGTCTCTTTCCGTTTAGTTGTTGAAACTTAAGTTATCTGCGGGATTTAGATTTATAGGGCAAAGAACACCGACAGCACTCCCCAAAGTTTGGGCCTTAAGACAAGCCCTAAAAGATTACAATAAGGTCTTCGAAAAGGATATATGTACCTATATTAAAATCGCCCAAATTTACTTGCTGATGTCGAGAATAATTTGCTGCTCATTTTTGCTGGAAAACATTAGCCTACAGATTTGGCCGACAAGGCATCAAAGTATTTAATCATCAAAAATATACCATCTAATTCAAATTTAGTGGCCAATTCGTAGAGTACTGAACCTTTTTCGAAATGGAAATGAAGCAAAAGTAAAATCCTTTTTAGATTTTATTACCAGTAAAAGATGGCGCCCAATGTTGGGCACACACCGATTTTTTTTTTCAAGGAGCATTTGATCAAAGTAACTCACCTGAAAAGATTACCTGTCGAGCAAAAAATGCAAAAGGGAAATTGTGAGAAATAGATAAGTTAGATCAGAAAAGCAGGAAACTGTTGATATTCGAAAGTCATTTTTTTGGGGTCGGTATGTTAAAAATTTTCTTCGACCCAGTCTAATATGCATATACGAAAGTTGTTTGAAATGTTGTTGGTATAATACATATGTATAAAGAACATACGACATGTGTGTAAGTACATTCTGAGTTGATATGACTATTTGTTAGTAGCAGAAAAATCACACAAAAAAATAAATTTTCTGTGTCTCCTCTGGGCGAATTAAGCATAAACTCGAATACGATCAGACACAATTCAATAAAAGGCAGTGGACACAGAATATTTGAGTATTGTGCACAGAAAGAAAGGTAGGTGATGTAGCTTTAGCACATTGCGTTATCTTCTATACTTCACTATGGTTTGTGCTGACTTGAAAATAGTTGAATAACGAATTAATTACAGAGCACGTTTTATTTATTTGTATCATATTGCTTTTTCATTCAGGATTTTTTGCACTTATGATTTGACTATTTGTTTTGTGAAAAATTTTGAACAAGGGTATCCCTTTCTTTAGCCTTTATTGGGTTGTAACCTTGAGAGGCAAATGATCTTAAATTTTTCATCAAGCTTTGGACTTGATTATATTTACATATATATAAACAATAGAGGGCGCAACTCTTTAAGCATTTACAACAGACGCCTCAACGTAGCACTTTGCCAATACGATGTAGATATGAGATGGCGAACTTTCGGATGGTAGGTGATGACTTATGAACCGTTGACAGTTAGTCGGTTAAAAGTGAAGGCGAATGGTGTAGGTTCAGCTGGTAGACGGTCAAAAGAATGGTTAATTACATTCTACATTATTCGTGTCAGCTTAACCGTGACTGATAAGCCGACTGAGTTGTGAACGAACCCCACGGATGATGAAAATAAACTCAAATTTATTGCCTGGTCATATCCCGTTTGAGTGATAGCGGCGGACACATCAGTGTCATGGGTGGCAAGGGGTGGCAGAAAAGGAAGAGGGGGAAAAACGGAAAAGGAAATGAAGTAGATACAGAAACAAGTAGGCATAAAAAAGGAGTGAGAGGGGAAGAGAAAAGAGAGTAAGAGGAAAAGGGGGTATGATGAGAACGGGAAGTCCAAAAGGGGAAGTAAAAATCAAGGTAACAGGAAAAGTGATAATAAGAATAAGAGCAAGAGTATGAGTATGAGTATGGATAAAACCAAGAGTAAGAGTTACATTAAGAGTAAGAAATAGAGTAAGAGTTAAAGTAAGAGTAAGAGTAAGATTAAAAGCAAGAGTAAGAGTACGAGTAAGAATAAGATGAATAGCAAGAGTAGGAGTGGGAGTAAAAGCAAAAGCGAGAGTAAGAATAAGGTAAGTGTAAGTGTAAGATTCCGACCAAGAATCGGAGAGGGCGTAGTGGAAAGAGAAAGAGTAATAGTAAGAGTAAGGGTGAGAGTAGAAGTAGGAGCAACACCGAGAGTAAGAGTGAGGATAAGAGTAAGAATAAGATAATTGTAAATGTAAGAGTAGGAGTAAGAATAAGAGTAATAGTAAGAAAAGGACTAAGGGTAGCAGTAATAATAAGAGTAAGAGTGGGAGTAATAGTAAGAGTAAGATTAAGAGGAAGAGTAAGGGAATGAGTAAGAATTTAAATAATAATAAGGGTAAAAAATAGAAAAAGAACAGAAGAGGAAGTAGGAGTTAGATTAAGAAGGAGCTCGAAATAGAGTTAACTATATATAGAGAATATAACTTCAAGTCAGAATACCAGTGAGAGCAAGAATAAGAAGAAGAGTAAGTGTAGGATATAGGATTAGGGCGGAGAGAAAAGTAAGAGTAAAAGTATGGAAAGAGAAAAAGTAGGTGAAAGAGAAATAGCCGAAGTATGAGAAAAGTGGGAAAAATAATAAAAAGAAGAGTAAAATTAAAATTCAGAAACTATAAAAGTGATGGGTAGAAAAATGGTAAGTGAAAGAGTCAGAGCAATAATAAGGGTTTTATTAGTAAAGCATTACGGAATATTTGAAGTGGGAGAAAGTGAAATTGTGAAAATCATAGGGTGATTTAGAAGAAAAAGAAAACTAGAGAAACAGCGAGACAAAGAAAAAGGAGCGAACGAGGAAGGGCAAAAGAAACGCAAAAAAACAAATAAAGGTGTCTAAGTTCGGGTGTAACCGAACATTATATACTCAGCGTGAGTTTCAGTTGCACATTTCATTTCACATAAATTACTTTGCTACATAATACGTGGCACCGCCCGTTAAAAAAAAATTTCTCCCCATTTCCTCTTACAATAAAACTTGATAAGAGAAATATCATTGATTCAAAGCTACTTTTTTATAGCTTATTACTCTAGTCTACGACACTTTTAAACTTGTTTTATGTCTAAGTTGCCGTGGTCTTTAACCGATCCCGTCCATTTTTACTAGAAATATTTTCTGCTATAACGAAAATATGTGTACACAATTTCATTACGATCCGTTAATTTTTTTTCGGCTCCCGAAACATAGAAAATTTCTTAGTCATAAAATGGACGGTGTCACGCCCATTTTCCAAAATTTGAAGTTTTTCCTATTCGTTGTTATAGATCCACTTGGGAAATGAAATACCATTGATAAAAAGCTCTATTTTGCAAAGATATAGCTTATTTTATTCATCTAAAACCCTTTTAAAAATCGTTTATATAAAAGTGGGCGTGATTCTTAACCGATCTCGTTTTTTTTTCTTCAAAGCATTCCATGTAGTAAAAGCAACCTCTCAGCCGAATTTTGTTACGATATGTTTAACAATTTTTGAATTATGATTAGTAATATTTGTAAAATTAATTTTATCACAAGTGGGCGCTGCCACCCTCATTTTAAAAAATTGTTTCAAATCTTTATCAAGAGTCTCAATATCAGTCCACACGTCAAATTTCAACATACTAGGTGAATTATTTACTAAATAATCAGGTTTTTTGTCTTTTCCAAAATGTTATATATATAAAAAGTGGGCGCGGTTATCATCCGATTTAGCTCATTTTTAACACCATTCTATCCTGGGTCCTAAAAAGTTCGTGTACCAAATTTGTTGAAGATATCTCAATATTTACTCAAGTTATGGTGTTAAAGAACAGACGGACGGACGGACATGGCTCAATCAAATTTTTTTTCGATACTGATGATTTTGATATATGGAAGTCTACATCTATCTCGATTCCGTTATACCGGTACAACCAACCGTCATCCAATCAAAGTTAATATACTCTGTGTGCAAAGCACACTATGAGGCTATGGTAGGGAATAGAAACGGAAGAGTTTGAAGGAATCGGGAAAAGATTTCGGCGTTGATAAGTAGGAGGCGGACTGGGAGTAGAAAGGGATTTTCGGGTGGGAGAGAGAAGTAGAATAAGAAAGGAATAGAGAGAATGAAAATAACAGATAGGAACAGGAGGGAGAAATGCTAATGGAAATAGACGAGGTTAAGAAAGGAGTAAAAGAGGAAGGGAGCGTTACTTTTTTAATGTTAGGCAACCAATTTCCTGCCGGGTACGCTAGTTTTACATAAAAATATGCAGTAGCATGGCTTTGTCCCAAACGAAGCATAGATGGATTTGCTTAGAAGAAAATTCAATGAAGGAGTATAAAAACTGCTAAGCGAATTTCAAACGTGCATTTGAATGTTGCCTAAAGGCGGATGTTCGGCTTGGCAATCTATTTCTGTTAATGCATTTGCGCATGCAATTGGGAAAGGTTGTGGAATTGCCAATAAATTTGCTATTGACATATGGTTTGCATATTTTATGAAAAATTTTTTCATATTCATACAAATACATATGTATGTACATGTGCACATGCACATATAACTATAATCAACAATCGTACAAAGAAATTTGTTTCAATTTACTGCTTTGATGCAAAGGAAATATGTTTTTTTGTTCAAACTCCTTTGCTTCTGAACATAGTTTGAAATTGAAACGTCAATATATGCACTTGTGTATTCATAATTTTTAGCGGATGTTAAATAATTTTTTTCTTTACAGGTAGCAAAAGAGCAATAAGAAAGTAAATTATAAAGCAATAATTGAGTTACTCAATACCAGAGCAACTTTACAAAATTTCTGTTGTTATATATTTTATAATTTTTTTAAGCTGATTTTACTTTGCATTTCATTTACTTTGTGCGTAATTATTTTTCCACCTATGCTCATTAACTGTGAAATATTAAATTTTCTCTTGCCACGCATATTACCACGGCACATACATATTTCCCTTTATAATTTGTTCTCATACACTCTCGTGAAAATTATTGGCACAAGTTTGCAGTTTTCAACAAGTTTTAGTAAAGCAAATTGGTCTTCGTAATTTTTTTTATAAAATATTGACAAACATGTAATAAAATCAATACAAAATGAAGTTCAAGATCTTATAAAAAATTCGCAAAAAATACCAGTTCAAAACAGGAATTTTCAGTAAAATTTCAAAATTTTCTGAGTATGCAGGTTTGTAGACCATTAAATTCTAGTGAAATAAAGTGCTTAGCAGAGGAAATAAAGTGCTCCCTTAGAAAAATTTCTTGCTTTTTGGCAATTTGTTTTGTCAACCGAGTTGAGCATTAGGTTAGGTTAGGTTTGATGGTAGCTTCCCTGATAGGCGAAGCTCACTTCGAAAACATGAAGGTCCGTTGTGATACCACATACAAGAAATACGCAGATGCAGGTACTTAGAGAATCGTTGCGCAGCAACGCTAAAGTTCCGAATGATACCGATCTCACCCTTGAGTAAATCCTCGGGAGATCCAAGTGAGTCGCGACCGAAATACTTTCGCCTTGTTCTGGCAAAAGCTGGGAAATTAAGCATAAAGTGATTTAATGATTCCACCTCATTATCCTCCATACAGCTGCAGCAGGATGGAGTTTCCAGTATATTGAGACGTACCGCATGGGGTACCCATGGGACAGGGCCCTGTAAAATGCCAATGAACCTTAGTGAACCCGAGTACTTCGGCAGACCACCTGCCGGTCCACTTTCGGCTAGAAAGATTTTGATACCCCGCAAGAGGTGGTGTTTGCCCAACGTTTGCTGAGCTAACTCAAGGCCCAGCTTTGAAGGCGCAAACCACAGGTGGCTAGCAGAATCCCGACATCACTACAGCCATCTTCATCCGGTTCAGTTGTACCGATGCGGGCTAAGAGACCCGCTTGACAATTGCCCGGGATATCACTATGGCCCGGTACACAGATAATCTTAATTATAAAATAATTCGATGCAATCGCAAGCGAGGTCAGGCACTCCCAGACTACCCGCCGCTTGGTTATCAGAGTAGATGTTGGATTCCCTAACCGTAGTAACACTGTATAGCATTTTATATACTGCATCCTTAATCGCAGCAACTTCTGCTTGGAAGAGTTGAGCATTCACTTCCATACAAACTTATGAACGTAATCTATAAATCTTATGAAATAAGGTCGCTTAATATCGCTATACGCCCATCACGTCAAACAGAATGCTTCGATTTTAAACGGGTTTTTGCATTTGTAAGATTAGTAGCTACGTGAGATAGACAGTTTCAATATAAATTGCAGATATATATAAACGGGGCGTGGCAAATTGCCAAAACGTAGTAAAAACTTATACAATTTTTGTTTTCACAGCTATAGTTTCACAACGGATAAATCAATATTTATTTTTGCCGTAGAGCTTTAAAATATTTACCTTCGGTCTGCATAAGAAAATACATAATTCCTCTCCTATTTTCCTATGAGCAAAATTGTTAAAACAAAAGTAAAATTTGCTCCAAAAAAGGCAGTTGGTGTGTTTGTTCGCTGTGTACCGTACGAGCAAACTTGCTTTTAGTGGGGCAGCATCACATACATGGCGAATTGCATCTAATGGTGGAAGAAGTTGGAATTTGTTAGCTGTTGTTGTTGCTGTATTAACGGCAAAGATACTCCCGAAGTTTTGGGGAGTGTTATCGATGTTGATGGACCGTTGCCGGATATAGATTCGGTAAGTTTTCGGTAACAAAGTACCATTGAGGTAATAGCCCGACCATCTCGGGAACGATTAATATGACAACATTAAACGTTATATGGTATTCCGCCCCCACTCTCTAGTTCCATGAGGAAGTTGGGGGTCTCCAGAGCCTTACCTCCTAAATATGTGTATGATACATTCATATTTGTAACAGGATTCCCCTCGCGTAGGTGAGGTTGACAATTGGGTTGCGGAAGCAGAATGTATGTTTGAAATCTGCTTATGGACTCCGAAATCACTCCGCGCTTTTATTAAAATATGCAGCGCCACTCCATGGCAATCCTAGGTGTTTTTCTGTGAAGTTCTTCCTAGAAAGAGGACCAGGGGCCAATGTATTCGAACAAATTCTATATAAGGTTCGATTTGCCTGAAATTTAGTATATAGGTAGCCCTTTGCCTAGATCAGTAATTACGAGACTTGTTTTCCGGGAAGTGGACCAGGGACCAATCTAATGGAACAAATACTATTAATGGTTCGAATTGACTTGAATTTGGTATATAGGTATCCCTTTACCTAAATTGGTATTTACGGCACTTTTTTCCGTAAAATGGACCAGAGAACTAGGACAGGGACTTGGACTGTTTATGGAACTGGAACTGCTACTGGATGGAGAAGAATAAGAACTTGAGAGAAGAGGGACAGAGACAGAGACTGAGAAGGAGATAGGGTTTGACGAAGGTAGAGCAGAAAGAATTGACGGAAAAGGCGGAGAGATAGAAAGAGTAAGAGGTAACAACTTCTTAAAACTTATGCAGATAATCCAAAGCTAGGACAGAACAACGTCTGAAGGGTCTGCAAGTTTTTTTTTATAAGAAACAAAATAATTTACTTAGATAACAAAAAAATTGCCTAAAATCAGGATTTTTTTTAAAGTGTTAAGATGTGCACGTAATTATGCTGAAATTCAATGATCTACAATATTGTATGCTCGAAAAAATGCTAAAAATCTTAGTGAACATTTTTAAATTTTAATAAAGGCTCTTATATCCAATTTGAGTTTTCGTAAATTTGCATAAGGTCTTAAATTTAGTTTGAATTAGTTTTATTTAAATAATTTATATGTTTTTATAAAAAATTGCTTAAATTGATATGCTCAAGCAGAACTGAGTGAAGATTGCAAAAAAGTTCTTGTGTTAATACCACTTTTCGCGAGTGTACTTTCTTTAAACATTACACTGGTTAACAAAATATCAATTCTCATCTTTTGCATGGAGTTTTTTTTTTGCTTTTTAACCAATGTGGTTTAATATTTACTCTCAAACACTTCTCAGTTGATATATTACCACAGTAGCTAAAGTAACTGCTGTAATTCATTGTATTACTTATTTTGAGTTAATCAAGGAGAATGTGTGTAAACAATCCAAACAGTTTTTGTTTTATTTGTGGCTTGTGTGTTCAAGGAAATTCGTTTGAGTACGTCAGACCTAGTGAAGCGGGCTTTTATAGATTTAATTGGTTTCCCACGAAACTAATAATATAATTTTGACTACAAGTTTCGTATGTTTAAGTTGTGTTAAATCAATACGCTTTTGGACATAATAAAAAAATCGCATTTCAAGTACCAAACTCTTGTAATATGGCGCGAACCGCCGAACCATCACAGCGACTGTTATATATGTGTGGTGAATATAACAGGAATAAAGCGTAGAAATAACTCTAAATGAATTTATCCCAACCAACTGACTGCTGTTCGACCATTTCTTAGTGCAAGATATTCATCAGAACCTGAACCCACTATATGCCGGAATCATTCCGAGGATTTAATTCAGAAAAATGCATAGATCAAATACATTTCTAAATTATTTCCAAAAACGAGTTCTATTAAAGTGAAAACTGAGATTTTCGGTGGTCCATAGACTAGAAAACTAATTTATAATCCAGACTTTACTAGCCGCATGAAATCACCAGAAAAATCTGTATGGGACGAGTTCGTTTGCGTCTTAAAAAACTTGCTAGAAAACAGGAAGTTACCTAACTTTTCTGATCGTATATACCAACTGATGCCACATTTTCAACAACTGGGTGTAAACATGATTATCAAGATGCATTTTCTTCATAGCTTTCTGTAACGTTCTTCTGAAAATTTGGGCGATCGCAATAAAGAGCAGAGCGAGCGTTCTCCGCGCTATGGAAGAGCGATATCAAGTACACTGGAACACGCATATGTTAGCTGATTACTGCTGGAGCATTAAGAGTAGGGCTCCTAAATTAACTAAAAAAAAATATCGTAGAAGAAAATTTTAATCACTGTAATTAATAATAATAAAGTTATTGGTCTCTACGCGTTGCCTTTTTGTTGATATTCTTTTATTCACCATTTAGGTAAATACTTATTCTATATGCTTTATAATACTAATTGTGTGGAATCATTATAGGTACGCTCCAAGAGCTTTGTAACATTGGGTTTACGAAAAGGCTTTTACTTTTGAAATAAGGGTAAAATGTACTTTGACAATCATGCATAAAATATCATTTAACAGCACCTGTGTCGACCAGTGTTTTTCTCCCTTGCTTTGCCTCCCTTTTTGCTCTATATTCCAACCTCTTCTTATCTTTGCTTCCTTCATGTGGTACTTAGCGTATTTTATTATTTCATTCAACTTTTTTTTTACGACCCAATTAAATGTTTGCAAAAACTTTTTTAACCAACAAACTTATATGAATCATTTCGTTACTCAACTTAATTGGGAAAAACTGTCAAAAATTTAAATTACCCTCAAGCGAAATTCACTTTTAAATGCCACTCGGGTCGTTGCCGTGAATTCTATGGCTGCAAATTTTGTATGGCCAAATTAAATATATATCTAAACTGAAACGGGTTGAGGTTTTATATATAAATATACATATATATATGTATATATGTACATATAAATATGTACATATGTGTATATGTATTGAACAAAATTCAAAAGTATTCCCAATATTTGGTTGAATTTTCAATTATCAACAAAAGAGCAATGAAGCGCGGGACGTATGTAAGAATATTGGTTTAATTTCAACTGATTTAAATTTTTTGCACTGCTTCAATACCTCACATAAAAACTAGTGGTTTAACAATTGAGGGACTCACAGTTTGTCATAACAGACCTTATTGCTATAATATCACAAACTTCGAACCAATTAGAAACTTACGATATTATGTTCATATAGAGTATTATCAGGGCCGCAGAGAGCCGAGCCGGGCCCCTGGGACAGTTCGCGTTTACAACACGATCAACACTTTGAGCCAAATGGGGGCTAAGACGATACACTTAAATTTCCCATATATGCTTCAAAACCTTTCAAATCCGTTACTGTTTCTGAACTCAGATTCAAAAGCTTGATTTCACCACACTATCCACACGAGCAGACCATCGTATTTGTGACATGCTGTGCAAGGAGCAATTAGTTTTTTCCTTGAGAATTTGCCATCTTTGAGGGCATGCGCTAAAGATATTATAAAATTTCTGCATAATACCGAAAAATGTGATGACTTCTGCACAACATTCAGCAGCTTGTACTCCACATAAATTTAAGCTACGACAAGCACAAGGTGCAAATATTGCCAGGGAGTTATCTCTGAGGATATGACTCTGCGCTCATTTGTAATGACCACTCATATTACTGCCATTATCATACCCTTGCCCACGGCAGTCATCCAGTAGAATATTGTGCTTTTTTAGAGTGCTGCGAATCAGCTCAGCGATAGCTTCTCCTGTTTTTGCGTTACAATCGACAACCTCTAAGAAGCGTTCTTCGATTTTCCATTTTCCGGAGTCCCTGTCTAATAAAACAACACGCAATATAAAAACAGTTTGCTCAATATGTGCCGAATCAGGGGTTGCATCACTATTACTGTGTAATACTTGACGGACTTTCTCTCGCCTTCTATTTTTCTAATTACTTGATTTGCACAGATTTCTATGAACTCATTTTGTATTCCATCAGACAAATAATGTGCTTGGAGACGATTCTTATTCGTTTGAGATTCCCTCACCTTCTCCAAATGTTCATAAAATAGGGGGTTATAATTGCTGATCAGTTCCAAAATACCAAGAAAGTTTCCATTTTTTGTATTTCCGATCAATTAATTATCCCCTCTAAATGCCAATACTTTTTCTCAAAGAAATAAAAAAACATCAAGAATTCTGCGAAATATCTCTCTCCAGCGAGCTGCTTCGTTTTTAAGGGTTTCCGATAAGAGAAAATCCACTGAACTTGCATTTCGAATTCTCATTTCATATTGGCGCCATTCTATATAGCAAGTTTTATGATTTTGACTATCTTCATGTTCAGGAATTTAGTCGTGTAACCTCTTCCAGCCTTTTTCTTTAGAATAACTTGAAGACTTTGTCAAAGCTGATCGGGTATTTTCGGAAATTTTGCTGAAAAGACGGCATAGAAAACAAAAAAGCTCTTATTTTGTTGCACTCCCAACGAGCCAATCACGCTTTACTTTTGCTGCGTTTTTTTAGAGTAGTATGGAGTATGATTTGAAGGAAATGGCGACCACTTAAGTCGTTGGGAAGTCGAAATAAAATGTGATTTTAAGTTAGTTTAAGCATTTTTGACAGAGAGCGCTTATAAAATTGTGTCAAAAACGTTTATCTAACTTAAGATCACATTTTATTTCGACTATGACTATGCCCCATAGTATTTCATCGGATGCTTATGATTTTAGCTAAGTGATTTTCAATTTTAAAATAACTTTTTGTAGCAAAAAATATCTATGTATCTATGAAATCCTAGTTAGAGTACTGTCAATACTGATTTGCCTTACCGGGCAATTGCCCTGGCTGCCCGCCTCTCCACGGCCCTGAGTATTATGGCACTTTGCAAGTCCTTAGGTGACTCATCTTAATAAGAAAACGCGTGAGTGCGAAGTACATGTGCAGCCCTTCTAGCTTTTAAGGTTCACGTATCGAAAACTAATTTCACCTAAACGATAAATATGAATCTGTAAAACTATTTAGTTTTAAAAATGATAATTCATTATTAATAACTACTCACAATCTCATATCTATAACGTCGATAGGCAATTTGTAACACCACCACAAAAAATCAGTAATATTTTGATGACAAATCGATGACATTTCCATAGCAAATATATAACTTTTTGCTAAAAATTCGATAAATTTTCTATCACTTATTTCGTTAAAAAATCGATAAAAATCCATATCAAATAGATGACTTTTCGGTAACAAATTAAAAACTTTTTGATTAAATATCGATAAATAATTGATAAAAATTCTATAGGAAATCGATAAAATCGATAAGTTTTAAAACTTAAAAACGTTTCGATAAAAAATCGATAATACGCTGTTAAAAATCGATAACTACCAGAAAACCAATTATAATGTTTCAAATACAAATCGATAACTTTTTAGTTACATAATGTTTCTATAATAAATCGATAGCAAGTTTATATCTCGTCGATAAAACATCGATAACAAATCCACAACTCGTTCATAGGATATACTGTATAGCACGCCCATATCCCAGAATCATCAGAGGGCAGAGAGGAGTCCATACATAAAATGAGAGGACAAAAAGGGCTTAATTTCTTTGGTCCTTGACACTTGAATCACTTCTGATAACTCTTAGCGATCCGAGTCGGAAAGCTACTCTGGTAGAGGGAGAGTCTTATACTTTTCAGATAAGATGAGCATCTTACACCACACTTCAGATGTTTTGTTTATATATTCCCGATCTATTTTTGGGTCTGTACAATTATGACTCAGTCGCTATAGCGCGGATAGTAATAATGAAGGGCGAGCTTCCATTTTTCTGATTAAGACCACTGCAAATGTTCAAAAGGACTTTGCACAAAATGGTACAGTCTCAAAGCTAGTTGATGTCCTCCCGAAGGCATATGGAGATTTCGTAGCCATTCTGAAAATACGATGGATGAGACGAGCCAGAAGTTACAATAGGGTCTTCAAAGGTCTACCGCATTGGCCATGGAGAGGAAAGCGCTGTTCTGAGTTATGGTTTTGGTGGTTTTGGAATGAAAAAAACAGAGAAATATTGCATTTTACTCCTCCACGGACTCATCAAAATGAAGCTTTTCAGTATAAAGTTTGTTTAAACCTACGCCACAATAGATGGCTGAGGTGGATAGGAACAAATCTTATCAGAAACTGGAAAAAAATTTTTTTTGCACGCGCTTTGGGTTCGTGCCTGTAACGACACATTGCATAGGACCTTAAGGACTCCTCGCTTAGTATGCGGGAAAGAAACATGAGGACGGAAGGTCTAAGTAATAAGGAATATTAGCAAAGAGATGTACCGAAGAACGTGGCAAATTCCTGCGAAACGAGAATGTTAATCGGATTAACGATAAGCTGAGCGCTTCTAAGCTTTAGAATCAGTATATTTTGTAACTATAAATGTAGCAAATTGCTGCGAAAACGAGAAAGCCGATCGCGTAAATGATCAACCGAGTGATCTTAAGCTATAGAATCAACATTTTTCTTCACTACCAGGTAGGCAGGAAGAAGCCGAAACCTACATTCGGTTACTAGACTATAACACACGGAGGCGAAAGACGCATTCGAAATACCGTGTATGAGCAACCTAAATAATGTCTAAATTTCAATTCGCAACTGCTCGTACAGATACCTTCAGTCACTGACAGAAAGCTGTGAGCGAGAGCATTTTAAAAACCACGCAGTTTGTATGCACGGAGTTGTTAAGTTTAATGCGAAATCTACTGCCATTAAGTGATAATACAAATCACAGGCTCATTAGATGTTATTGAAGTTGATTGTTTCATTGACGAGAGCTGTGCTTTGTATGTGATTCCTATTATTGCAAACGAGACGCAGGCATCATACAAATTAGATAGTCACTGTGATTCCTTCTTCTTCTTCCACTTGAAAAAATGCATAATTAAGGCACTAACCCGATCATCGTTGGAACGATTTAATATTACCACGTTAAACCTTATAGGCCATTCAAGCCCCTCCCTACGTAAGAATCTAGAGCCCACCTGCTAAATAAACAGGATGCACCAGAGAAGGTAAGGATGCCACATAACCCCTTGTAACCCAAGGTGATTTTTTCTTCTTCGTATACCCACAAAAACATTCCCCGAATATTAGTATTGGTAATGTGGGCAGTACATTGCCTGATATAAATCCAGTACGTTTTGGTACTACAACCTTCTGTTACTAGCCCGAATACTTTTTTCAACCCTCGATCCATCGGGTATGTGGATTTTAGTGCTCTCTTGCAACAGGTATGCCTACCGCAGGAGTTCTTCAAGCCCATCAACAAACTTTCGAACGGCAATTCCAGTTCAACGGTCGCTGCGATTTCCTGCTGCAGCTACAATTAGGTGAATATATGCTAACTTTGCTACAGAAGTCTTTCACTATACCTGATGTATGGCTTGGAGTTATTTCATGTGACCTAAGAAGATGCAGAAGATGGACGACCTGCGTAAAATTGGAGAGAACAGCCAAAGGGACGAGCTATGGTCATTTCTTTATTGATAACGATATGTATCGAGGAAATTTTAGTGATTAGTTATAAGTCCTTAGCATAGATATGAACATAGCTTGGTCGCGTTGTGGTAATGTACAAAGCTGCCCCGCCCAGAAAATAATTATATCTTAACCAGAATTCTACTGCTGGGGAAAGTTGAGGCCGTTAGAATATGGTACTAATAGAGTTGCTTCTTCTTTTGCAAAGGCAAAAAGTTTATAAAATGTCATAAACTTTTCATACCCGCAATTAAAGGCCGCGTACCTTATCATGTAAAAGGTACGCTAAGCATTTTCCCTTTTACAGTCTTGAGATTGACTCAATAATATCCCATCTAATTAGAGTTTAGGAAATCGCTTTTCATTTCCAGCTTAAGCTACAATTGAGATAAAACTCTTTCAAGAAACAAAACTTTGAACTTTTAAAGCTTGTCATACAATCTTTTAAACTAATTTAATCGTTAGTAACCTCAAAAGAGCAAACTTACTAGGACACAAACTTTCAAACGATTATTATTATTAACATTTTTACGGTGGTCAATAAGCAAAAGCTTACAACACAAACTGGTTAAATAATATAAAAAAAGTAAAAAAAAATGCACAGAAGAAGATGTAAAAAGTATACAAACGACCTGAGATGAGTATGCTTTGTATAAAGCACTGAAGGGTAAGAAAAGTAAAAAAAGGGGCAAATGAACCAAAACTTTTTGCGGTTGAAGAAAACTGCTTACCGTAAAAGTATATACACAAACAATTTCAATAACTTGGCAATTATTACCGTAGTGACTCGTAGTTACTTCTTGTCCATTGGCATGTTAAGATGTGCCAATGACTGCACAAATACAAGCACACACAATCACATGTACATTCAAAGGCTTTTGATTCCCTTACAGCGTTGGCTTTTCTCTCTTTTACTTTTATAACTTTTTAAATCAGGATTTTACGACTCGTTACGGCAACGTTAAAGTAGCATAATACGTTTTGTTAAAATACTCATATTCATAAACTGTAATTTTGTCTCAATTTAATTATAGCTGCAGGCGAAGAAGAGGAACAACAACAAGTACAAATTATTAACATTAAGAACATAAGAAATAATGAAAATATTTTCTTCTAACTATATATGATCAATAGCAAAGATTTCAAAAAAAAAAAAACAACAAAACGAAGTTGGAGGAGCGGTTGTTATTACATTGTGACGAATATTAGTGACACTAAG
Source organism: Eurosta solidaginis (assembly GCF_040869045.1). Taxonomy (NCBI): domain Eukaryota; kingdom Metazoa; phylum Arthropoda; class Insecta; order Diptera; family Tephritidae; genus Eurosta; species Eurosta solidaginis. The sequence goes on along the minus strand of NC_090320.1, from coordinate 255,356,437 downwards.
TTATACTCACATCACTAGTCTGATGCTAAGTAAATGAAGCCACAACAACAATAAAGCAGACAGTCGCTTGTATCTACATAAACGAATCAATAATTATGTCTACACATATCTACTTACAACGCAGCGGAGAGGCAACGCACAACCACATGCATATATCTGAGATACTCTCGAAAGTATGTAATAATGGTGGAAGTATCGGTCACATATACACGCGCATAGGGTATGAGAGAAGCTATAAAATCATGCATCTGTAGTTATAGCTGAGAAAGTTATAGCTGATAACTAACTAGTAAATTCTGGAAATAGAAGCGCCTAGAAATATGTCGGCGAGGAAACCGGACAGTATAAAAGCGGCAACAGTTGAGGCACGACAAGTCAATTTGATTTAAGCAAGCTATCAGTTGCGAAGTATAAGTGTTATTGTGAAGTACTTTAATAAAGGTCATTTTGCATTATTGAATAGTGGAGCCATTTATTCAACAGTTTAGTGATTCGAACGTTAGTAGAAGGTTGCAAATAAGAGGAATTCCAGTAAATGCGTTACAATTGGTGTCAGAAGAGGAATTATTGAATAAATTCCTGAGGAAAACAAGGACATGGCAAAGTGGAGTGAACTAAAGATACAGTAGCTGAAGACGGAGTTGGAGAGCCGTGGATTGAATACAAACGGCATTAAACTCAACTTCAGGCACGACTACGAGAGGCATTAGAAGGAATTAGAAGGAACTGACGTGGAAGAGTATGTCTTTCATCTTGATGGCGATGAGACAACAAAATTGGAGGAGAACAATGAAACACCGCAGACAATGGCGAACACAGACCTGAACATGATATTGGCTGCAATATCGGCACAAATGTCAGAAATGTTATCACAAATATCCACCAATATATCATCGTAACTGGAATCGCAGGAGACACGCATAACGTCAAAGATTAAAGCACAAGAAACGCGTATTTCACAAATGTCGACACAGATTACATCCAAGATGGAAACTCAACTGGAAGAACATATATATGACAACTCAATTGGCTAAGCAGTTGAAAGCACAGGGGCCCACATATCATCTCAGCTGGAGGCATAGGAGATAAGGGTATCATCGAAGCTGGAGTCCCAGGATACAAAAATTGTACAATTTGAGGGAAAATCGAGGCCGAGGTGGATGCTTTGAGAGGACGAATCGAGCAGTTGCAACTAAACCGCCTAGCAGTTTCAACGAGTAATCCAAAGGTAAAAACACCATCCTTTGACGGTTCTGGTCCTTTCCAGGTCTTTAAGTAACAATTTGAGAAGACCGCAACAGTGAATAACTGGAAAGTTGCTGCACTGCTCATGGCATTGAAAGGGCCTGCAGCTGAGATTTTACAAACCATTCCAGAGGGCGAACGGAACTGTTATGAAGCATTGATGGGCGCTCTAGAGGGACGATACGGAACTGAGCATAGGAGTCAGATATACCAAATGGAGTTACTGAACCGCTTCCACAGGCCTGGTGAAACATTGCAAGAGTTTGCGTCGGATGTCGAAAGGCTGGCACATTTAGGGAATGCAGACTCAACCGTGGAATACATTGAAGGCGTAAAGATTCAGAGCTTTATAATGGCATAGTGAACGTCGAAACAAAACGAGCTACATACGCAAACCCAAAGCCAACATTCGCAGAAACGGTATCACAAGCTCTGATACAGGAAAAAGCGTCCCTTCTGTGTAAGCCAGTTTTCAAAGCACGCCGTATGGAAGTAGAAAGGCCACAGTGGGTAGACGCAATTTTAGAAGGTTTAAAAGGAACGCGACAGAACAATAAAGGTGCAATCAAATGTTTCAAGTGCGGTAACCCAGGTCACATTACTCGTCATTGCAACAAAGGTCCTGGTAGTTCCAACATGGGTGGCTGTAAACACAAAGCTGGAGGAGATAAGCAAGAGCGAGTCAGATGTAAAGATCGAAAACTTGCCCCATTTATTGAATGTCCTGTGATATCTGTGTCGCAAATTGGAAGGAAATCAAGCAGTTTTCCCGTCAGAGGGAATGTCGATGGCAAAGAACGTGTACTGACTGTAGATACAGGCGCATCTCATTCCTTGATTCGATCTGATTTGGTCAACAGGAGAATGAAGCCATTACCTGGAGCAAGGTTGCGTACGGTCACTGGGTATATAACCAAATCCTGAGAGAAGTTATCTGTGACGTCTTAATTGGGAAGGTTATGGTTCTACACAAATTCGTTGTGGCAGAGATCGTTGATGAAGTCATATTGGGAGTGGATTTCTTAGTTGACCATGACATCAGGATCGATATGCGGAGAAAGATTATGCGCTATTAGAACAAGGATGTGCCACTTAACTTCAGTTTGTAGAAAGGGTTCAGCATTAAGCGAGTGCTGGTGGAGGAGATTCGACAGAGACCACAAAAGTCAAGGAAAGTAAATCGGGAAAAGGTTGATGGAACGAATGGGCCAAACAACAAACAAATCAAAACCGAAGGTACCTGCGAGAAAAACCCTGGCATTGAAAACCCTAATGAACGCACTAAAACGGCTGAAAGAGCTTTTCAATAAGAATGCAAGGGTGGTTTCAAGCTAGCGCGCACTATTGTTGTGAAACGGTAAGACGATACTGATGATGCAAAGTCAATCCGTCAAGAGCAAGCTCTGCGAAGTAGTTCATTGGCCAAAGAACAGAGTATGAGGGAACGGCCCAGGGTAATGAGTAGTAGGGTGAAACACAGGCACGACAAGAACTATAATTCGGAAGGTTTCTTGGAGGGAGATTTGGTACTGCTATACAACCCTCATCGGCGGAAAGGTGTTACATCCCAAATTCGGTGCAGTTGTGAAGGCCCGTACAAAGTTGTGAAGAAGATCAGTGATACCATCGATACTGATGATGCAAAGTCAATGCGTCAAGAGCAAGCTCTGCGAAGTAGTTCATTGGCCAAAGAACAGAGTATGAGGGAACGGCCCAGGGTAATGAGTAGTAGGGTGAAACACAGGCACGACAAGAACTATAATTCGGAAGGTTTCTTGGAGGGAGATTTGGTACTGCTATACAACGCTCATCGGCGGAAAGGTGTTACATCCCAAATTCGGTGCAGTTGTGAAGGCCCGTACAAAGTTGTGAAGAAGATCAGTGATACCATCTACCACATACAAACCATTGGGAAACCACAAATAGAAGGGTGGTTAATTTGGAGATACTAGAAGCGGTTAGAACGAGAGATTTTTTTGATCGAGACGATCAGTCTTAGGTGGAGGGCAGTGTGAAGAATATTAGTGGCACTAAGTGATACTCATATCACTAGTCTGATGCTAAGTAAATAAAGCCACAAAAACAATAAAGCATACAGTCACTTGTATCTAAATAAGCGCATCAAACATTATGTCTACACATATGTACGTACACGCAGCGAAGAAGCGACGCATAACCACATGCATATATCTGAGATACTCCTGAAAGTGTGCAATAATGGTGCAAGTGTCACTCACATATACACGCGCATGGGGTATGAGAGAAGCTATAAAATCATGCATCTGTATTTATAGCTGAGAAATTTATAGCTGATAACTAACTAGTAAATTCTGAAAATAGAAGCGCCTAGAAATATGTCGGCGGAGGAAACCGGACAGTATAAAAGCGGCAACAGTTGAGACACGAAAAGTCAGTTTGATTTAAGCAAGTTATCAGTTGCGAAGTATAAGTGTTATTGTGAAATACTTTAATAAAGGCCATTTTGCATTATTTAATAGTGGAGTTATTTATTCAACAGTTTAGTGATTCGAACGTTAGTAGAAGGTTGCAAATAAGAGGAATTCCAGTAAATTCGTTACAATATTGTATTGCTATCGAAATGTTATCGGCTTGTTAACCGATTTTTATCCAAGTCTATAGGAGTTTTATTCATTTCCTATCGACAAGTTATTAGGTTGTTATACATATGTAGGTGTGTACTGGACGAGCTAAAGACGAGTTATCGACCGGTTTGCTATCGAAAACTGATTGACTGAATATCTATAAGCTATCGATTTGAAATCACAAAATTATCGATTTGCTATCAAAAATGTATCAACTTATTATCTGAGTCTTACTAATTTCCTATCGGCATGCTACCATTCGTTAATGCAAAATTATCGATTTTTTATGAAAAGTTATAAATTTTTCACAAACAAGTTATCGATTTAATATCGAAAAGTTTATTATATAAAAACACAAAGATTCGTTATAATGCTAACGAAAATTTATCGATATGTTATCCAACTTGCATCGATTTGTAAGCGCATTTTTAATAGTATGTTTTCAGCGAGTTATCGATTCAGATCTATATCCGGCAAAGGATCATCAACATCTATAACACTCCTCACAACCTTCGGGGAGTGTCTTTATCGTTACAACAACAACAAGGGAGTTATGAATTTGTTCTCGAAAACTTATCGATATGTTATTAAAAATTTATCGAATTTGTTATAAAGCAGTTACCGAACTGATATTGAAAAATTATAGCTACCACAGTGGATGGTTATGAATTTGCTATCGGCGTTTTCTCGATTTGCTATCTATGACTCCATCGGTTTGACATGATCGGATCGCTAACTACGCTCTGCCGTTTATCACTCCATCTCTTTCTTAATTCTCTGTTATTGACGAACTCTAACTTGAAAGCAAATTCAAAGGCAGTGGTGCCCCTTTCAGTACACAGACTATTATAAGATTTCAGTCTTGCCTTCTTGAACTGTACTGTTTTCTCTGAGTTCTGAGAAATTCTGAATTCTATGTAAATTCTATGCAAATTCTGCTTCTACCACTGCACAGTGGTCGGTTCCATATGCCAAAAATAAAAAAATCAAAGTGCAAAGTTTGTCACCAAATGTGTCGTTAGTATCTCTTATTAGAACAGCCCTTTAAAAGGTATATTTGTTTTTGTTGCATTCGAATTGTATTTTTATGGTATTAGTTGGCTTTTGCAGTGTGAGCAAGTTATAAATAAAGTGCAAGTTTAAGCTATTTAAAAACACATAAATATCGTTGCTTTGAAATAAATAAAAACGAATATTGAATTCAAAGCTATTTACTTCATTTTGAAATAATTTTAGTGTCTTTAGCATGTTGTGGTTTTTTTTCTGATTGCGTCACCCTGATAAAAATATTGTCCTATGTTATATGTGCTCACATGTAACATACGACATTATTTTGTCCAATCGACGATATGCAAATATAAACTTTTCTGTGTCTTTGTTGTTTTGTTATTGTTATGTATGCAAGATATTTTAATAACTTTAATTTCTTTATTTATTTAAATTAACTATGCAAAAACTCAGTTTATGAGGCTGCAAACAACGAACATATCTCTCCAACTTGTATCATTGAGGATGTAGAAATATTCTGCTACCTTGGTAGCCAAATTACTAAAGATGGCGGCGCAGAATCGGATGCATCTGCAAGGATCTGTAAGGCACGAACTGCATTCCACAAGTAAGACCGAGTATGGCGCTCTCGCATACTGTCGAGGAAAACAAAACTGAGGATTTTTAACACCAGCGTGAAATCAGTTCTGTTATATGGATCCGAAACCTGGCTTGTCTCTGACCGCATTAACCGATGACTGCAAACGTTTATAAACAAGTGTCTGAGAATAGTCTGCCGTATCTTCTGGCCAAGAACAATCAGTAACGCCGATATACTGTCACTCATAAAAAAACTCCAAATCTACACTGAAATTAAAAAAGTAAATGGGGTTGGATCGATCACACTCTCCGCAGAGAAGATGACAACGTTGCCAAAATGGCTTTTCAATAGAACCCACAAGGAAGCCGGCGCAGGGACGTCCTCGACAAATTTGGATGCGTACGATTTTCATTGAGAGCTCTTCCACCGCCACTTGAAATGAAATAAGACGTTTAGCGACTGATAGACATCGTTGGAGAGCATTTGTCTCCGTCCTATGCTCCGACTAGGAGCGATAAGTTGTACTTCTGGATGGCTATGGAATTAGTTTTAACTTTCGCGATTGTTAACTAGATGTTCAATTCTATCTAGGAATATAATAAATAATAATAATTTCTTTATTTAATCCTATTAAACATTGTATTTGTGATAGACACATCTCATCAATGCGAACTTTTGCGCATGCATATGCATGCGGTGAAAGTGGGTGGTTGTAGGTCGGTATGAAGGTATCATCCGCACCAATTTTATGTTAAAATTATTCTTCCATATTTGTAAAGCCGTAACCAAAGTTTCATGTTGATATCTCTACTGAACGTATTTTTGGCCACCAATTCCATATAAGACCGACCAGTCGGCACTGTTGTCTTTAGGACTTTACTAACTACTTAAGACACAGATGTTCATACACAATGATGTGTTCTCAAACTCTGATGATATTATGCCATCTTCCGCAAGTCGAAACAAGCTTTGCACCAATCGAATATCAATATTGTAGCTCTAAAACCTTTTCGGACGCTTAGGAATAGACCTTTCTAGTCTGCTCGATTTCTTTTAGCTTATTATCATTAGGGTCATTAGGACTTTTCATTCTCTTTTTAAATTTCCTCAACTCAGCGTACAACATATTCTTGCCCCTTGTCTTTGTCAAGGATGTAATACTGAGCTTCTCCTGCAGGCTCAAGTACGTGAAGAAGTTGTTCCAATCCTGCATTCTTATTATTGCTCTACGATGTCTTGGAAATTCTAGAAGAGGACTATCTACTCTGTTCGTTCGCTTTGATCGTATTACCATTTTACTCATTGGGAATGCCCTTCCAAAGGCGCTGATAATTACTGTCCACTACCCAGAACATTTTCCTTGAGTATGTGTATAAAACAGATCCTCTAGATAGTCGTTTGAGATCCCTACTTTGCTCAGAGTTTGCGTGCCCTGCTTTAGGGGTTTAAAACGATTATACCAAGCCTGTTCGATGCTGCTAATTTGTTGTACTTTCTCAACTAAGTCTAATTATAAAACTTTGATATATTGAGGTATAGAGGCGGTTCAACTCAGAGCATCCAGAACATCTTGATCAGGACGCAAGCGCCGAAGTCAGGAACAGCTTTACCTTGAAACTCACCTGAACAGAATAAACCGGCGTCAAAGCGTCGGCTCACTTTGGTTTCTCCGAGAAAAAGGGCTAGTTGATTTTTAATGCGTTTTTCTTATCAACCACTCCAACCAATATCCTTTTAGTGTTAACTAATTTCTAACTTTCCCTAAAGCTTTTGCTTTGTAAATTTTGACAAATTTTTCGTTTTTGGGATTTCTCTGTCCTCCAGTACAGTCCTGCGTCATTTCGGCCCCCTACAGGCAGGCTTCTTATTTTCAGACAATCGCTGCGAAAATTTAGCAGCTAAGTTCCCGTCATAGTTGGTCAGGTTTTATTAGTTCTTGGTCAAAGAATACGTATAATTCAACCGAACCGCCACCAGATTCAAAACTACTTTCTGGCTCTTTAAGTAAAATCAAGCCTAGTAATCTTTAAAAATAGTTATTCTCCCATTTTGACGATTCACGGCTCAGTTGAAAACAGTCACGATGTTACTTCTTCTGTCGTGGTCATTCGTATTTGTTGCTGTAAAGTTACATGTTACATACATAGTAAGCACCAACATAAAAATATAAGTAACGTAATTATTTGCAGTTGTAAAATAAATCAAAAATAACTGCACATAAACTCTTCAATACACAAAAACATAAAAAATCAAGCAGAAAATTTATTACGCATCACGAGCTTTATATTCAACACATACATACATATGTACGAACGAATTCGCGTATGCATTCACAAGGGTACTGCAATGTTTTTGTTGGATTACGAGTAGTACGTCAAGTGAGCTGTAAACTTTGCTGGTTGAGCAGATCTTTGTGGCTTTGCAAAGCTACGCTGGCTTGTGCGGTATGGCGGGTCAACACTATCGCTGCGGATTGCGGGTGTCAAGTGCAAATATTTACAATCGTAACAGAAAGCCGTTTGCGAAAAAAGGAAAAACAGGATAGAAAGCGTTAAGGAATTGTTACAAATTCCCGCTGCAGAGGATAAAGGTAGAGTATCGGATGTAAGTAGTGTAAGTGAAAAAGGCAATTTCTACGGGTTAATGGTGCGTATTGTTGGGATATTTCCAAACCATTGATTGAATTCCACTACAATGTATAACTGCAAAAGTGCACTTAAACTGTGGAACATAATTAGTTAAGTTAAGAAGGCAAGCAGGTTATAAGTAGATATTGTAAATAATATGACAAAGTTGTGCACGTTAAGTGCTTAATGTATTGTTTTTATTATTCTCGTAACTGACCTTTTAATTTATGGATCGCTCAAACAGCCGATACATTTAGTATTGGCATTATATTAATGGAAACAGGGTTTTGTAGCATTTTATTATTCAGTATACTAACAAATCATTATGTGTGTTCATAGCTAGTGCAAATGCGTTTAAAACATTGCGGCACAGTTCAAAATTGTATCATGTAAAATAAAACTTCATTATACTGATAAAGTCCTTTTGTTGGATAATCGCACGGCGAGAGGCACCTTTTTCTCTTTTGCTTCGAGAGTGTCTCAGCGCTTCTTTTTATACTCAGAGTGCTTTGCACACAGATTATATTAACTTTGATTGGATAACGGTTGGTTGCATAGGTATAAAGGAATCGAGATAGATATAGACTTCCATATATCAAAATCATCAGTATCGAAAAAAATTTGGTTGAGCAATGTCCGTCCGTCCGTCCGTCCGTCTGTTCGTTAACACGATAACTTGAGTAAATATTGAGATATCTTCACCAAGTTTGGTACACGAGCTTATCTGGACCCAGAATAGATTGGTGTTGAAAATGAGCGAAATCGGATGGTAACCACGCCCACTTTTTATATATATAACATTTTGGAAAACACAAAAAACCTGATTATTTAGTAAATAATACACCTAAAATGTTGAAATTTGACGTGTGGTCTGATATTGAAACTCTTGATAACAATTTTTTTAAAATGGGCGTGGCACCACTCACTTGTGATAAAATCAATTTTACAAATATTATTAATCATAAATCAAAAATCGTTAAACATATCCTGACAAAATTCGGCAGAGAGGTTGCCTTTACTATAAGGAATGCTTTGAAGAAAAATTAACGAAATCGGTTAAGGACCACGCCCACTTTTATATAAAAGATTTTTAAAAGGGTCGTGGACGAATAAAATAAGCTATATCTTTGCAAAAAAGAGCTTTATATCAATGGTATTTCATTTCAAATTTAGAAGAATGGGCGTGGCACCGCCCTTTTTATGACTAAGCAATTTTCTATGTTTCGGAGAAAAATTAACATATCGTAATGAAATTGCGTACACATATTTTCCTTATAGCAGAACATATTTCTATTAAAAATTGACGTGATCGGTTAAAGATGACGGCAACTTAGATATAAAACAAGTTTAAGGGGGTCGTAGACTAGAATAATACGCTATAACTTAGCAAAAAATGGTTTTGAATCAATGATATTTCATTTATCAAGTTTTATTGTAAGAGGAAATGGGGAGACATTTTTTTTAAACGGTAATTTAATTAAATGTACAATTGAAGCTCACGCTGAGTATATAGTATTCGGTTACACCCGAACTTAGACACCTTTACTTGTTTCTATTGTAAATTATAGATTATAGACAATAGATAATAAATTTTAGATTATAGATTACAGATTATAGATTATGGATTATAGATAATAGATAATAGATTAAGACTAAAGATTGTAGAGTATAGGTTAAGGATATTGGATATTATATAATGAATTATTAATTGAAGATTGCCGAGTTTCAACTATAGATAAGTGATTATAGATTTCGGCTTACAGAATAACGATTAAAGATTATACATACCAGATTATAGACTATTGATTATAGACTATAGGACAAAGACTATAGAATAAAGATTATAAATTATATATAATTGGATAATGAAGAAAAATTGTGGATTACAGATTAAATATTTTAGATTAAAATTTATAGAGTATAGATTATAGAATAGCGATTACAGAATATTGCTTACAGATTATAGATTATATACGAAAGGTTACAGATTTAAGATAAAAGATTTATTGAATCACCATAATCGATTGCAGATTGGTGATTATAGAATTAATATTATGAATTATAAATTGTTGATTACAGTTTACAGAATAACTATTACACATTATCGATAACGGATTATAGAATAATGTATATTGGAACGATTTTCCGTTATACCTTGTCAAATTTGGTTTTGAGACAAACCGGTTTCGGCGTTGTGCCATCATCAGTGTCGATTTTGTCCTGTATTTATAGTTCGTAGGTATATGAGCAGGTATTGTCTGAATTGATGCTTGTATATATTTAGTTATGTGTATGTGCTGTGTGTTCATTCTGAACTGAGGGTGGTTTCTACTGATCGAATTGTGTGGCTGACCGAGGCAGGTAAAAATCCATAATTTTCGTTGTTTGACCTTTTTTGTGAGTTAGTTGTTTTGGTGCGTTAATTGGTTTGGGTTTATTTGTTGTTGGGTGTTTGTCTGTTGTACCTGTGTAATTACTTAGTTTCTTCTAAACAGGTTTTAAAGCCTCGAATTTTGTGTCAGAAATTGTGTTTATCTGTTCGTTTATTCTTCTACCGTCGAATGCTTTCCGTTTATATATTTCCATGTTTTCGAGTACGTAGAGACGTCGGCCTTTTTCTTGTATGTGAAGAACCCTAACTGTTTTATTGATGTTTGCTGGGGAACATTCATTCTCGACCACGTGATTCGCGAAGTTAGACTCTGGTATAATGTTTGGATTCCTTTTTCTTTTGTTTTAATCTCTAATAAGTTCTCTGCGCCTCGTTCTTATTTGCCGTCCTGTTTGTCCTATGTAACTATGTTGGGATCCGCAGGTAAGCTTGTATACGCCGTGTGTGCTAAACGGATCCTCTAAGTTAGTGCTAGTTCTTAGTTTTCGCACTAGATTGTTCGATGTTTTGAATGCTGTGTTAATGTTGTATTTTTTAAAGAAGTTTGCCAATTTATATGTTGTTTTTCCAGTATATGTCATAGTCGTCCACCTATTATTTCCCTTTTCATTATTTCTTTTTGGTTCTCTATTTGTCCTTCTGAGCCTATATACTAGAGCTTTTTTATATCTGTTGTTTGCAGCGATGTTATATATGACCTCAAGTTCTCTCTTATATGCCCCTTGCGTAAGAGGTGTTATTTCAAGTCTATGTACCAAATGCCTTAATGCTGAATTTTTATGCTGTTGGGGGTGATTTGAGGTATTATGTATTATTGTGCCGGTGGCCGCTTGCTTTCTATATATGTCATAGTTAAATCTTTTGGCTTCTTATCCACCCTGTCGGAATATCAACAAAACAAAATAAGTCGATTATAGAATAAAGCTTATATATTTTAGATTATAAATTAGATTTTAAGTTATCGATTTTAGATTAACGAGTACAGATTAGGAATAAAAGACTAAAAAATATAGATTATTGATTTTAGATTATAGTCTATGAATAATATATTATAGATTATGGTTTAAAGATTATAAATTAAAGATGATAGGCTATAGATTAAAGATTAATGATTATGGACTAAATATTATTATATATTGATTTTTGTTCATAGATTATAGGTAAAAATTATAAATTAAAGATTATAGGTTATAAAATAAAGATTTCAGGAAATGGACCTCGCACAGGCTAAATGAGTAGTTACCAGAAGTTTACTCAAGGACCAAATGGAAGACCCCTACCAGAAACAAGGACATATGTTATAAAATAACTCCGACTCTTTGGCATATGCTAGTGGCTTTCTTGGACCTATGCTGCTTCTGGATCTAACAGCTATGCCACTTGTGGTAACTGGAGCCTTAGGATAGCGAGCGCAGAGCAGGAGCACAGAACATGCTTGACCGTTTCCTTCGCCAAACGGTACTAGGGAAGGCCAAATCGAAAGAGCATCTTTGGAACTACTACCTTATTGATTAAGCGGATTATCTCTGGCCAACTGTAAGGCATAGCCAAATCCGAAAAAATATGAAAGCAATTGTAAAGACCAAACTCTCCAAATCAGTGGCTTCAGACGATGTCATGATCATTAAGGGATACCTAACACATGTCGTCAATTCGTCACAGTCCTCTTTTGTTATTCTTGAGAAAGATGGCGCCGCTACAAAACTAAGAAATTACCTAACTCGGGATCAGCCTAATTTTGTATGTGAAAGCTTTTGATGTATTAAAGTACCTCTTCAGCCTTTTTAGTCCATATCACATAGGAACTAAGACTCACATCACCTAGATGGAAGAGTCTCCGCTTTGCCAGAGCAACGAATTTGCAGAGAATGTCAACCGGCGTTTCATCGTCCAGATCACAGAAACGACAAATTTGAGTATCAGATAAATTTAGCTTACTTAGGTGATATCGTAGGCCGCAGTGTCCCGTATAGTACCCAGCGAGAGTCCTTAGGTCTTCCCTGCTTAGTTTAACGAATTTGGCTGATGTTTTCTTTGCCCGAAGTATAAATAGTTTGGTCTGTCTTTGCCCTGCGCAGGCATTCCAGCGACATTTGAATTGTTTAGTTTCCCAGTTACTTATGGTTTCCCTGGTGTGTGCTTTTGTGAGTCCACGAAAGGGTTTTGGGCAATAGAATGTTGCTATAGCACCCTACATTGCTAGGTAATCTGCATGTTCATTACCTACATGTTCCCGATATCCGGGAACCCATTCTAACAAAACCTTGTTTTTGGCTCCCAGGTCATTAAGGATTTCAATGCAGTAATCCATTAGCTTAGATTTAACTGTGTAGGATTGCAAGGCACGCAGGGCCGCCTCGCTGTCCGACATAATGTAGATGCTCTCCACAGAAATTCTCTGCCGCCCACTTCTATTTTATAATTTCTGCCTGAAATATAGTAGGGTAGCATCCCATTGGTATCGATTTGTCATATCCAAATTTAACGTTTAAATACTTGTGGACGTAATTTAAGTATTTTACAAGAGTTCAAGCAAGACAAGAAAAACTTACAAAGAACAAATACGTATAAGATAAAACCTATAAAAAAGAAAAGCAACAGAACTGACTAACCGCAGAGCAATTTCTTGGAGAAGTAGGCAATAAAAACTTTAATACAACTTAAGGTAAACCATGGCATTGTCAATGTCAATTGACAACTTTTTAAGTTTTAAGCGCAAGAATTGTCACCTTCATAGTATTTTTATACAAAAACTTTATTCATTGTACTTGTGTGAATGTGCATGTGTGTTGGTATCAGCAATCTGCAGACACTTTCAAGAACTAATACAATCAAATTCTGCACAAAAATATGAACAAAATAAAGTGTGACAATAAAAACGACGCACAGACATTATGTGGTAGAAGTGATTGGCGCAAAGTGCGAAGTATATAATTGAAAAGTTAAATTTAAGTGGCCGCATTGACGTTGAGATAAAGTTCTTGTTGTTGAATTGTCTACCTTATCAAGTTTGCGTTTAGACGGCTGTGGCAGCTGCCTTGCTGAACTGCTCATCGTAAGACAGGTTTGACTTTTGCGCATAAGCTTATATGTATTTCGTATCGTGTGGTGTTTATAAAGGCATATCTGATTGTATGTTTGATGAGAGTTCGGTTAACAGCAACAACTTTTCTTGATTCTGAAATAATAACATGGATAATATAGTCAATAAACGAATACAGAAGTCAAAGTTTAAATATTTCAATTATTATATGATTTTGATAAGCGAAGTCCCTTTACATGCATAACGATACAGAGTACTGAGTGTGATATTTTTGTACTACGTGACGTATGAGCAACATTTTCTTCCAAGGAGATAACTCAGTGGTGGTCAGACAGAGCTGTCCACCTCACTTATGTCTAAATCGGAACCTTTGCTAGCTATTTCATCCGCTTGAGCGTAAGTGCAAGTGTAAGCGTAAGTGCGGTCTTTGGAAATGGTAAGCTATATGAGAGCAATGTGAGAGCAATGTTAGTTACAGAGTTGATAAGTGTGAAATCAACGCAAGGTTATCAGTTTATCATCGACGGGAATGTTATCAATTTCTTTTCATCGAATTTTGGTATAAGTGTGTTATCGATGCTTTATCAATTTGTTATCAAAATTGTGAAATTTGTTGGTATTATTGTAGCAGTGCTATTGTAGTAGTGTTACTTATTTGCTATAGACGAGTTATCGACTTCTTATCGGAAAGCTATCGATTGATTTTCAAAATAATATTGATTTGTTATTAACAAGTTATCGATTTGATTTCTTATCGACTCATCGTCGCGTAGAGTTTCGATGCGGATGCGCGTGTACCGACGAAGTCACGCCATTTAAATAGGAGTGAGGAACTCTTCAAACGATGGTGAGAGATACCAGCCAAAAGTAGCAGAGATCGAAAATTTGGCCAAGAAGCTTGACGAAAGAGGGAAGGTTTAAAACCCGCTGATCTGTCAACCCCAAAATGCTAAGATTTTGAGCGAAATAATACCGCCCGCTCTCATAAATGTAGGCAGCGATGATGATCCCAGGGAAGATGATGACCCGAAGCCCCAATTCGAAGACGGTACAAAATTAAAATAGTCAGACGACGTCCCAAATTCACATAAAGGTGGTCCTGAAAACTGCAACATGTAGGTAGGCTTCTAACGACGTGCCAAGCAAGTTGTGCCAAGGGTTGAAACCCACTGTGATGGTAAACTTTTAGACTCTGATTTTATCCGCAAATTTACGGGTAGAGACAAAAAATTATGACAAGTTCGTTCATGACTATGAAATTTGTTATAGCTTCAGGCTCAGCGCCAATATCCGGTACTCATGATATGGAAGCGGCCAGCCAATTTCTTTGTAAGTGGTAATGATGATCGTCCCTTTATCTTTACACCAAGTGCTACTGGCAACAGACTTTAGACTTTACTACGGCTCTGGATTTTGGGTTTTAATTTTGAAAATGCAGGCTCGCCAAAATTAAGATCCTGATCGAACATCAAACCCAGTGTTTTTGGATGTAAGACAGTCGGTAGCGTAATGCCATAGACGACGACTTTCCTTATGATGTTCGTCGACAATGCCGGGTTTCGCAAGGCGAAGAAACTGGGGAGATTAGAGAGATAGTCGTATATTTGATTGCATATCTAATGAGTGGGTGTGCCGAGACCTGTAGCCATTATCGCGCAGTCATCGGCGTAGGATTAAATAGTAACTTCGTCTAGTGGATATACAAAACTCAAACAAAAGCGGGTATAGGACAACACATTGGGTGACCCCTTCTTTAATTCTTTTAGGTTTAGATGTTACGGTCCTGTACTGCACCGATGCCTGACGGCCAGATAGAAAATTTAAAGTCCATCTTCTACGACTAGGAGGAAGGGGGGATTTTCCAAGTTTTGCAGTAATGTGCCGTGGTTGAGTGTATTAAAGCTTTTGATATGATGAGCACTACGAGTACTGTTCTGTGGTGGGGTTTTCGATTCAATCCGCAATTTATTTTGTATCTTGACGGTGCTAAGGGCCGTGGAAGTGCTACCTAGTTTTTCAAAGTAATGCTGATGATTGGCAAGCAGCAGTTTTGCGGTGAAATAGGGGAGCATAATGGCTGCGAGCGTCTCGGCCACTGATGATAGGAGAGTTATCGGACGATATGATTCTCCTACGATAACTGGTTTTCCAGGCTTTAGTAGCGGTACCACCTTCACCATTTTATGGGATAATGGACGTGTACAAAGGTAGATTGGAGATACTTGCTAAATATTTGAAGCCCTCATTGCCAAGATTTTAAAGCATCGGCATGGCTATAACGTCTGTGCCTGTTGCTTTGGATGATTTAGCATGTTCGATGGCTTCTTCAACCTCGTTGGTGGTGAAGGTAATAGGGGACCCGCTTTGTTTAGGCTTTTATGCTCGTCTGTTGGCCCGCCGTCAAGATTTTTTCAACCGTGGAATGCATTACATATTTCCGACAAAAAACGCTCGAGCTCTTCTACGCCAAAAGTGATGCATATTTTGTCAATGTGCATGTATTTTCGATGTTGATGGTCCTTTGCCGGATATAGATCCGTAAGTTACTAGCCCGACCATATCCGGAACAATTTATATGACCACATAAAAACCTTCTAGGCTATCTTGCCCCTCACCCAATATTTCTATGAGGAACTTGGGGTTGTCAGAGATTCTTCTGCTAAATATGTGTATGATACATTCATTTTTGTAACAGGATTCACCTCGCGTAGGTGAGGTGGACGATTGGGTTGCGGAAGCTTTGAAGTTATAAAGCTTTATATTGCGCTTATCGACCCCTTGGATTCCTTGTCAATGTGCTTAATCGGATATATTGGGGACTTTAGACTATAGCTTACCTACACCGGCAGAGAGATTACTATTCTTTTTTTTTTGCCATTTCGCCCTCTTTTGTTTTGTCTTATAGTCGCCTATACAATTTTTTCGCTGAATTTTTAGCTCAAATCGCGAAAATTGAAAACATATATGAATATAGTATCTTAATATATAAAAGACACGTGTCACCAAATGTTTGGCCGCGATGTACTCCTAAACTACTGAACCGATTTTGAATTTGGTTTGCACCCCGTGTGTAGTTTGATCTAGCTTGAGATATAGGATAGGCTATATCCCAGTTTATAGTCGCAATATTATTTTATTGCAATTTATTCTATTTGTTTATACGTAATAATAAAATTTTATGTATACACAGTGGCACTCATATTTTCAGGTGGTGCGAATATACTTCCGTGTAATTGCTTGGTGTTTAATTAAACAACCTGCTTATCTATAAAAAATAGTATAGCGAATGATATCAAGTATAGAACATCACCAGGCCCGCCGAGAGGGTGGGGGGGGGTTTCTTAGGGGGCCCACGATTTAGAGGTACTATGACATTTTTTTTAATTCAGGGGAGTCTTTAGCTGTACCATGTGCAATTTTTAAGCCGAATTTCAAAAGCAACGAAAATCTGCATTTCGTTTTAATATTACAGTGAAGTGTGAAAAATAAAAATCTATATATATAAAAAGAAAGGCTAAAATGTGCGTTAGTTGGTCGCCGGTGTTTGGAGAAATGCATGGGTCGATTTTGTTCAAACTTTCACACAAGTTGCGTAAACCTTACGCGGTGGTTACTACATAGGTTTGGTTGCGATCGACATACAGGAACTCGAGATATAGGCCGAAACGTGGACCCGAGTACCCCTACAATGTGTTTATAGAATATGTATAACAAATGAAAGCTGTTGATGAGTGCTTTAGTACAGAGTAATATATTATCGGGAGACGGACTGGGACTGAGACTCGGAGTGGGACTGGGACTGGGAGTGAAATAGAATACATACCACCCTCTGGGACAGGCAATAAGGAATGCAGAAGAATAAGAAGGAATTGAGAGTAGGGAAAAGAGAGAAGGATATTGAGAAAGAGATTGAATGAGACGAAGATGGAGATAAATGAAGCGAAAAAGACGGAGGGATGAGTGAATAAAAGGATTAGGAAAAAGTGAAGAGGGGGGAGAAAAAGCTTATTAAACTGTATGCAGATAGGCCAAATTTAGGGCAGGACAACGTCCGCCGGGTCATCAAATACATATATAAAAAATTGCATTAGCTTGTTACCATAGCAAATACTTCAGAATTCATGAATGACTATCTTGTGGAATGAATAAATATTTTAGCAAAAAATCCTCGGGCGAATTATTATTACGTAAGTGTGTTTTTTCACTGTTGTTTGTCCCCTACTTGACAGTTTTTTTGCAGTTTCATTGTTTTGTTTGTTTAACAGTTGCTTTGCTGTTAAGCGAGTTATAAAGTGCATACAGGAAATGCCTGGAATATACAAAACATCAACAACAAAGGCGAGAACAATTGGAATGACACAAAACAATATGCAAATAAATAAAGAAATAAATATGCTTATGCTGTAGTATGTACTAAAGTATTCATTTTTACAAATAGTAGCGTAATATGTATGCTTGTGTATGTGTGTGTGTGTGGGTGTGTGGGTGTGTGCGAGTATTTTTATTTGTAGTATTACATGTGTTTGAATAAACAAACAGCGGCTTATTTTGAAATTGCAATTGCAATTCGCTTAAGCATAAACTAGTTGTGACAACAACTACAACTACAATAACTATAACTTCAACGACAACAACAATAGTCAAAATGACAATTACAATGTCAACAGTGACAGCGCTCCAAGGCAAATTGCAGCCGACATACGCCTCGTTGCATTGCATTTGAATGTATAAGCGTTGTTGTTGTTGCCGGTGTAAGTAGCTTGAGGTACCACCCACCTATGTATGTATATGTGCATTGTAAATATGTTTGCAAGCGTATGTGTTTCCTTGCCTGCGGTCCTGCACACTTGTATGATTATTCCAACGTTTTACATGACATGTTAATGCTGTTGTTGCTGACGTAACTGGTATTGTTGTTGTTGCAATTTTTACAGGACTCCACAGGGTGTTATTTATGCAATGAGTTCTCATATTATACACACATATTTAAATTCATATGACAATTTTTATATACAGTGTTGCGCAAAACAATAGTAAGATGAAGTGTTGTCGAGGGTTGGTTATGGTTCTTTAAATTAATATCCATCTTGGAATTGGGGTTATATGTCACATTTAAAATAATTATGACACCATTGAATAAATTAGAGGCATACTTACATAACAACCGAGTAATTTTTCAGAACCGGGTAATTTTTCGGATACAGGTACTTTTGTAGAACCGGGTACTATTTCAGAAATGCGATTTTTCGTGATCTTGGTGTTTTATATATCAGTACTCATTTAGAACCGGGTAGATTTGCAGATTCGGATCCTTTTTTATTAAGCAGGGACATTTCGAAGCCAGTATAATAACCAAGTACTTTCTAAAGAATAGGGTTCTTATTGAAAACCGAGTAATTTGTCGGAAATATGTATTTTTGGAATAAAGGTTTTCCTGAAAACAGCGTAGTTTTGCGGATTGTTGTAATTTTTCATACAGCGCCCTTTTACGGATCTGGCATACTTTTTTCAAATCCGGCTACTTTTTAAGAACCATGTACTATCAAAAACTGCGTTTTTTTAAGTAGATGAGCAACATAGATTCATTCTATACTTTTTAGACCTGGATACTATTATGGAAACGCGTACTTTTTCAAAGAACTTTTTCATAACCGGGCCGTTTTTCAGCCCTAAATGCTATTTGAGAACCAGGTGGATTCTCGGATACGACTACTTTTTACAGGCGGGTACTTTTCCGGACCTGAGACTTTATTTTATAACCGGACACTTTTTCAAAACCGGACTCTTTTCCAGTATTGGCTACTTTTTAAGACCGACTACTTTTTTTTAGCGCCGGGTACTTTTACGTATCTGAGCCTTTATTTTACAACTAGACAATTTTTCAGAACCGGCCCCTTTTCATGTAGTTTTTTTTGAGCCGGGTACTTTTCCTATCCCGATACTTTTACGAAACACGAGCACATATATTCTTAATGAGGATTATGTTTAAATACAATTTTCTGGCCAGCAGCATGTGGTTCGATCAACTACGAGACACTTGGAGGCTTTAATGGACCATTGTGTTAACACATTTTCCAACGAAGTACTTGCTTCGATTTAGGCTTAGAAATTTGTCCTTTGTTTTCGCAAAACCAGACAGCTGTAGGTGGATAATTGTACTTCGCCATTCTACATGCAGTCAACACAACTGTTACTATGCGGAATAATAATAATATTACAATGGCCTCTGAAAAACCATGAGGTTGAGTTATTTTAACGCTTTCCTAGCTAGAAGCAAGGAGTCAGATGAGTGCGTAAAGCTATCCTGGCACATAGAAAATTGCAATCGTAAACAAATTCAATGCAACTGCGAGTAAGATCAGGTAATCCTTAACGCCACTGGACCTCACGACAGCAGGGCTAGTAATTTCACAGCCGCATGACCATCTGGGTATCTAGTAAACTCGCTAACAGTAAAAGCGGTGAATAGCATATCACGCATCATCTACCTGGTAGCTCGCATTAACGTTGAAATCAATGTCAGCTTTGAAATCAGACCAATAAGTGCTATTTTGGACTGAGAGAGCAATTGAAATGTAAAGTACTCTCACGGAGAAAAAATGCACCCTCTGTAAGTCTTTCATCACACCTGCTGTGATTTTATGGCTCGGAACGACGGACGGTATCAAAAGAAGAATCGATAACTTTTCGATTAATTTTAGATAATTTTTCGATACCACAGACCGTTGTGATAACATATCGATAGCTTTTCGATATATAGTCGATAAAGTAAATTTATAATTCTTTGATAACAATAAATAACTTTTGATCGATAAATTTTTGATAGCAAATCGATAACTTTGGATGACTTCTTAGCATATCGAAAAATTTTCGACGAAAAGTTGATAGAAAACATTAATAAATGCAAGGAGCGATGACCTGCCAACGGCATCTGCAAGGCAGATGAATTTTCATTGAAATTACGATGTTACTTTGAACCCACGATATACGGTGTGGTAGGCGAAACACTAACAGTTAGCATCACACCACGGCGGCCGCCTAATAGCCGATAGCTTTTCGATATTAAAATAACCTATAAATTATTGATACCATCACTTTTTGATAACCAATCGATACATTAAAAAAAATCGATAACCTTTTGATAACATATCGATAAGTTTTATATAAAAAATCGATAATTTTATTATTTTTATTTGTTATTGTTTATATAATCCATATACTTTCGATAAAAAGCCGAAAAGGAGTCGTAAAATATCCGTAACTCTTTGATATCTTTTGATATCGATAATAAATTTAAAGCACTTCGACAACAAATTGATAACTCGTCTATGCCTCATCGATGGCTAACCACACCTGCACTGACATTCTATTATAAGCAGCAAATCGCAACAATCTCGGATACTACACTTACATTTAAGTTCTACATTCCCATATAGTATACCACTTCCAAAGACTATGCTTACGCTTACAATTTCCTTATGCTCACATTCTGCGTGAGTTATTAGAAAATATGAGTACCGTGAGCAAATATATTCACACATAAAAAGTTTTCCATAAACAGGTTTAAAGACCCAATAAAAAAAGTTTGTCCCACACTACGCATAAGAAACTGCATCAGAAAAACTCGCATCTTTCTCTAATAGGGTCAGATCCCTACAGCATCATGCCTGGTGGTTATATTATTTTCCCCATCGCTATATAGATATGCATGTCGGTGTATGCGCCTTGTTTCTTTGTACCACGCTGTCTACCTTGAAGTAAATCCTACCATATTTTGCCACAGTCTGTATCATAAAAGCTGTCTTCCGCTTCGGTTTAGAGATTTTCCTTTTATTTTTTGAGTTTTTACACGCTTGAAATGATTACAACTTGTTTTCTCTAATTTATTTTTGCATTTTACATACTTCATTACATAAATAATAGTGCATACACACATACTTACATATGGAAGGAAAATATTTTTACGAACGTTATCATCGTTCTCTTTCCCTTTATTTCGTAATTTTTGTTACGCCGTGTATGCGGAAATGTACCAGCTTGTAGTGCGGTGGAAATTGCAACGTGTTAACTGTCAAATGACATGTTGCATGCAACCGTTCTCCTAAGAGATGTGTGAATATGAATTTAGCTATTTAAATAAGGATATATGTTAATGTTATGCATTTCTGGTGTTTGCCACTCAAGTGAGTTTTGTGGGAGCATAAAGACAAGAGTGTGAATATTTGATGTGCAATTTTTAAGCTGGGTTTCATAAAATTTTGTGATTTTAGTAAATAATATACGACAGGATTGAAATATTGAGTCTGCAATATTCGAATGATCAACTCCCTTTATATCTTACATACATACGAAATCTGCGTAGATTGGTGACCTGTTTTAGATATAAGTTGTTCTTACCCATATTGTCGAATGCTCTGCAATTTGATGTGGTAAGTACAGCACCGTGAGATCACGGATATATAGAACAATTCCAATGATCGCACCAGTAACCGCTCTTACCCGACATCTAAATAACTGACCACAAAGACCCCAAGACTTTGCAATCAACAAAGATAGGCTATTAAAAAGCAACAAAACTATAGCTGTTGAGAAAAACTTGATCGCACTAAAGAGTAGAGTGTGCAGAGGTGGAGGAGAGGGATTGTGAACATAACCAAGTGTTTTATGCATGGGCATATTTTGCCCACACAGATGAACTGACAACCCTGATAACAGCAACATATCCAAAAACTTTTATTGGATTTTGGCTATCCTTTTTCCATACGCTACCAGTTAGGTGAGTAGTTAGAACTGTCTACCATTACTTTCCAACGATGTTTGCTGTGAAGTACAATGCAGCAGGTGGGTACAGGGATGTGCCCTTAAGTTAAATCCCGACAAGACCGACCTGCTTCTCTTCACGAGGAAGTACAAGCCACCTGCCTTCAGACTACCATTCCTAAACGGGCAGCAACTAACCCTGTCATCGAGTACCAAGTATCTGGGACTAACAATTGACTGCAAGTTAAATTGGAAAGTATGCATCGAAGAGCGGGGCCGGATAGGGGCCGGACGCACTTGCCCCACAGCTGCTTTAGACCCCATTTTACACCTGCTTCCGATCGACTTGCATATACTTTGTACATCGTCACAAACCGCACTGAGACTCAGGGAGTCTGGGTATTGGAAGGATACTCAGCAAGGGCATAGTAGTATCCTAAAGAAACTTCCGGATGGTACATGTAGTATCAAGACAGATTACTACCCTCGCACACTGAAGTTTGAGTACGGTTGTAATACCGCCGTTCCAAGCAGGAACGAGTGGAAGAGAAACCCGGGATTAAGGGGCGATGACATCCAAATCTATACTGACGGCGCCAAGATGGAATCGGGAGTGGGGGCCGGTGTCTTCTCCGAGTCCCTAGATTTGTCTACATCATTCAGACTCCCAACACACTGCAGCCTGTTTCAAGCAGAAATCCTCGCGATTTGGCAAGCCTGCAAATCACTGGAGGGCTTGAGTGTAGCTGGTAAAGTTTGCATCCTGTCAGATAGCCAAGCAGCGATAAAAGCCTCACCAAACATTAACTCAAAATTAGTGTGGGCTTGTAAGCAACTCATATCCCAGTTAACCACCATTCTAGAACTACGCGCTATCTGGGTCCCAGGGCATAGGGGAATAGATGGTAACGAGAAAGCCTACGAGCTAGCATACAAGGGCTCATAGGTGATGAACGAGGAAATAACCGGTGTCGAAGTAGGCATACCTTTAGCAGTAGCCAGGGGAATATCCAAAGTTTCTACTTGAAGAAAGCACAAAACAAGTGGAATAACATCACCACTTGTGCAATAACAAAATCCATTTGGCCAAACTATGATGGCAAGGGGAAGAGAAGTCTTCTGAGCAAATCCAGGGCTAACACACGCAAACGGATAGCAGTCTGCACCGGTCTTTGGGCAGTAGGTACGCATGCGGAAAAGATGGGCATTGCGTATAACGACTACTGCAGAAGCTGCAAAGTTCCATATGCCAGGGAGACAGTAGAACACTTTATGTGTAAATGCCCGGCTCTAGCTAGAGCCCGGCTAAGGTTATTTGGAACCCCGTTTCTAGAACACCTCAGAGGGTTATCTGTGATAGCAATCCCGAATATTCTTAATTTTATTATTGACCGTAACACTCCGTAGGTTTTTAGACGAGTTACATGGCATCAAAGCGGCTTTAAATAGCTGCCATTTCATCTACCTACCTACAATGCAAATTTTATTCTGGTTCATGAAAAACTACTTTCTAGGCTCTTTCTAGCTAGTGTCTAACAGTTGAGCTGTAGAATATTAGATTGTAATGTAAGAGTGGCAGTCGTGGTGTGGTAATGTGCTCCGAGTACCATATCGAAAGTGTTGGATTAAATTCCTGGGCAAAAGAACATCAAAAAGCTTGAAGAAAGGTTTACTGGTAGAAAAAAAGTTTCTAAAATCCTCGGCAGTGCTTTGGCACATACTGCCACACTGGGTGTACAAGTATTTCTGTTATGTAAAGTTTCTCACCGGAAATTCAGCTACATTATAGTTCCGCTAGGAGTCGGCATAAAAAGTAAAAGAAGCACGACGATAACTAGAAGAGAAGTTCGGCCTAAATTTCCTCGGAAGAAAATCGCGGTAAGTATTTATTTCTAGTTAACTAAAGAGTCGATGTCGCTGTTGTCCTGACGCGCATGCCTGCAAGTGATACGTGGCGTGGCTTAGAGACAGATGCTGCAATTTTGGGTGAAAAACGAGGAATATGTGGGTCAATGGAAACTTGAGGAGGAAGGATATTGTCTGAAGCCTTGAAATGCTAGATTTTGTACTTTATAGTTATAAAGGCAGTTCAAAGGCAGTGTATGAAATAAATTTGCAGCAGTTAACAGCCAAAAACTGTTGGTCTACATATACAACAAATGCCTGGAAATATGGATTTTACTCGAAAGATAACTGGCTTTAGCCATTGAAGATGGAGGGTTTTGCTTTTAAACATTTTCAGGTGGGCTGAAATCCTCGACTTCCTTGAACACTCGTTTACGGATCCCCTTTCTCAACATGTTGAGGAGCATCCTGAGTGATAATTGGCTCGTGTACGATAAAAACGCAAGAAAAACTTTTCTAATTGAATTTTTTTTTAGTCTTTTATGATAATTTGCCCAGGACTTAAATCCAGGACTTTTGGTGTAGGAGGCGATGTACTCTATCACCACACACAGCACAATAGAAAGGCGGTAACAATAGCAAAATGACTGGAAAATAGGCAAATTGGATATATCGCGGTTCCGTACCTGAAGTAAAGATAAACGCTGTTCAAGGTTCTAAAAAAAAAAAATGGATCAGGAGACGTTAGGTTTAAGTGTGAGAGCCTCGTGTTTGTTGGATGTAGTACCGAGGTTTAACAAACCAGTTTGTTCTTCGTGATTGGTTTGCACCCTAGCTAAAAATCTGGCCATATCTTTGTGCACATGCGCTGCCCATAATGTTTGTCAAATTGTAATATGCAGCTTCAAAAATATTTAGAAACTTCACGTCTGCTTGACATACATCAAAGACATGTCCGGCTTACTCCTTCAAAGTTGACTTCGCTTACATTTAGACTTCTCTACCAGTTGCGTTTTACAAAACTATTCTTGCACCATAACTGATAAGACAATCCAAGAAGACATGACAATAATCTTGTCCGGCATGCCCCTACATTCCAACCGCACCTCCTTTATATTAACGCCATCCTTTACCATTTTACGTGTTTTCTCTCCGCAAGCGATTTGAAGCATAAATCTCATAAAAAATATTATATTTCATTTACGTGCCGCGAACAATTTGCATAACAGGTAAGTGCGTTTATCATTTTCTGGTAGTGCAGCATGCCAAAGGTTGAATAGCCATTCCCATTCCCACATTTGTTCGCAAAACATGAAATGAAAAGGTTGGAATGGCAAGCACTTTCTTGGTGGCATCGTTTTACTTGTTCTTCTTCACTCACTTACAATATAATTTACCATACTTACCATCTCCATTTTGCCACTTTACCATTCTGTCAGAATTTGATACATTACTTACACCTTTTAAACACGCACTCAAAACAGCGCGATAAACACACTTACACTTACACATTTCTTATAAATTGTAGCGTAGCGCTTCATTTGTCGACCAGAGTTGGGGGCCATTGTAATGCATTCAAGTGCGCGGTAAAAATAAATTAAAATACTGGCGACAGTAGTTCATCTTGATGCGACCGACACTTTCTCAGTCTTCTGTGTAATTTATGAAATCATTTAATATGCAGTGAATTGAGTGTTGGTCGGTGAATACTTGATATTCAAGTACACGATTCTTGATAGCCGCAAGAGGCAGGGGATAAACGGGAAGAGCAAGAGTACCGAAAAAGATGTTGTCACGCTGAAGTGAATTATACGAATTTTACTCTTTTTGAAATATTTTATTGTAAGATTGTGTAGCTGCATTAAAGTGATCAAATTAATTTACCTTTTTTTTAGGAGTCTCAGAGATTATATTTGGGATAAATTCGGAAATTAGATGATATTAAGATTGGTCGGCTGATTATTAGAAACGCTTCATTGCTTTATCTCAGGTTGGGAGTATTATTTCATTAGTAAAAATTAAAACAAGTAAGGAAGGCTAAGTTCGGGTGTAACCGAACTTTACATACTCAGCTGAGAGCTTTGGAGACAAAATAAGGGGAAGTAATCATGTAGGAAATTGAACCTAGGGTAATCATGGAATGTTTTTGTATGACACGTGTATCAAATGGAAGGTATTAAAGAGCATTTAAAAAGGGAGTGGGCCATAGTTCTATAGGTGGTCCCCTTTCCAAGATATCGCCATAAAGGTGGACCAGGGGTGACCCTAGAATTTGTTTGTACGATATGGGTATCAAATGAAAGGGGTTACTGAGCATTTTAAAAGGGAGTGGTCCTTGGTCCTATAGGTGGACGCCTTTTCGAGATATCGCCATAAAGGTGGACCAGGGTTGACTCTAGAATTTGCTTGTACGATATGGGTATCCAATGAAAGGTGTTAATCAGTATTTTAAAAGGGAGTGGGCCTTAGTTCTATAGGTGGACGCCTTTTCGAGATATCGCCATGAAGGTGGACCAGGGTTGACTTTAGAATTTGCTTGTACGATATGGGTATCCAATGAAAGGTGTTAATCAGTATTTAAAAAGGGAGTGGGCCATAGTTCTATAGGTGGACGCCTTTTCGAGATATCGCCATAAAGGTGGACCAGGGTTGACTGTAGAATTTGCTAGTACAATATGGGTACCAAATGAAAGGGGTTAATGAGCATTTTAAAAGGGAGTGGGCCATAGTTCTATAGGTGGACGCCTTTTCGAGATATCGCCATAAAGGTGGACCAGGGTTGACCTTAGAATTTGTTTGTACGATATGGGTATCAAATGAAAGGTGTTAATCAGTATTTTAAAAGGGAGTGGGCCTTAGTTCTATAGGTGGACGCCTTTTCGAGTTATCGCCATAAAGGTGGACCAGGGGTGATTCTAAAATGTGTTTGTATGATATGGGTATCAAATGATAGGTGTTAATGAGAATTTTATAAGGGAGTGGCCCTTAGTTGTATATGTGAAGGCGTTTTCGAGATATCGATCAAAATGTGGACCAGGGTGACCCAGAACATCATCTGACGGGTACCGCTAATTTATTTATATACGTAATACCACGAACAGTATGCCTGACAATATTCCAAGGGCTTTTGATTTCGTCCTGCAAACCTTTTTCATTTTCTTCTACTTAATATGGTAGGTGTCACACCCATTTTACAAACTTCTTTCTAAAGATATATTTTGCGTCAATAAACCAATTCTAATACCATGTTTCATCCCTTTTTTCATATTTGGTATAGAAATATGGGATTTTCTTTTATTTTTCGTAATTTTCGCTATCGAAAAATTGGGCGTGGTCATAGGATTTCCTCCATTTTTAATACCAAGATAAAATGAGTTCAGATAAGTATGAAAACTAAGTTTAGAAAAGATATATCGATTTTTGCTCAAGTTATCATGTTAATGGCCAAGCGGAAGGACAGACGGTCGACTGTATATAAAATCTGGGCGTGGCTTCAACCGATTTCGCCCATTTTCACAGAAAACAGTTATCCTCATAGGAACTATACCCCTACCAAATTTCACAAGGATTGGACATTTTTGTTCGACTTATGGAATTCAAAGTATGCTATACAAATTAAATGAAAAAAGCCGGAGCCACGCCCACTTTCAAATTTTCTTTTATTTTTGTATTTTGGTGCACCATATCATTGCTGGAGATGAATGTTGACATAATTTACTTATATACCGTAAAGATATAAAATTTTTGTTAAAATATGACTTTTAAACCCGATTTCGCTAGTTTCTATTTACCACACATATAGTAATAGGAGTAACGTTCCTGCCAAATTTCATCATGACATCTTCAACGACTGCCAAATTAGAGCTTGAAAACTTTTAATTGCCTTATTTTAAAAGTAGGCGGCGCCACGCCCGTTGTCCAAAATTTTACTAATTTTCCATTTTGCGTCATAAGGTGAACCCACCTACCAAGTTTCATCGCTTTTTCCGTCTTTGGTAATGAATTATCGCGCTTTTTCTGTTTTTCGAAATTTTCGATATATAAAATTGAGCGTGGTTATAGTCCGATTTCGTTAATTTAAATAGCGAGATGAGTGCCCAGGAACCTACGTACCAAATTTCATCAGATACCTCAAAATTTTCTGAAGTTATCATGTTAACGGACAGACAGACGGACGGAAGGACGGACGGACATGGCTAAATGAATTTCTATTTTTGCCCAGATCACTTTGATTTATGTGACCCGGTCTATGAAAAGGTGGCTTATGACTCCAAAAATAAATTGCGAGAAACAGCTGCTAGCAGCTGTTTTTTTAGCGAGAAACAGCTGTTATTTTTTTTTTTTTAGTCATAAGCCACTTTTTCATAGACCGGGTCACATATATCTATCTCGATTAGTGAGTATAAAAGGCGAGATAAAGGCATTGCCCGTTTAAGGTTTGATTAGCACTCAGCCAATCCAGGCACAAGAAAAGGTCTCAACTTAGATATAGTGCGTTGGGTTGAACTGGCTGTTCCGTGTGGACTTCACATGATGAATAGTTTGCAATAAATATTGCTTTCAATAGTGGAAAGGACTATTAGCATTAGCTCTGGATGGCATAGCCAGTGTTGAATTGGCGCAGGGTTATTTTATTGAAGTTCCGCCGAAGACCGTCTTTGCAAAGCGAGGTTTTACGAAGAAGTGTTCTATACTTTTGAAAATTAAATGTTTTGTCCAGTTTTACTTTATATAAAACGTAAAAAACTATAAGGCTTCCGAAAGTGCGTGTGGTATTTTTGGAATCTGTACATTCTCCCTTACCCTATCACATTTTCAAAATACTCGGGGCCTGGATCCTTTAAGGAGAATCTGTCCCTTAGTATGTGTTCAGCTTAGTGCACAACTTCAGTTTCGACTTGAATTCGGTATAGTCTTAATTTTTTTTTTTTAATTTTGGTGTGAATTCAGTTTAGGTCTTTGTTCCAGTTTCGGTCTTGATGTCACCAAGGGTTAATTTTTTTTTTGTGGTGCCGATACTAATTTGCAATTGACTATATATATTTTAATACTTAAGCTAGAATGCTGAGAGATCCCTGAATGTTGAGTACATGTGCCGCCTCGGAGAGAGAATACTTTCTTAGCCGGAGCTTCATCTTTCATTCGAATAACATGCCCTAGCCAGCTTAGAAGCTGTATAAAGTTCGTACAGCTCATAATTATTCGATACTCGCCATCGCGTAGAGGGCCGAAAATCTTTCGAAGAACTTTTATCAGGAATACTTCATGAGCTGCCACATATAATGATGTCATGGCCCATGCTTCTGCACAGTAGCATGGTTGCCAAGACAGCAGGCACTTCGTTTTGTTCTCAAGCACCACCAAATCCATAATTTTCGCTTCTTTTTCTAGTCTGGAGTAAGCAGAGCTTACGGCGCAGGTGTTCAGATCGATGATATCAATGTTATCAGCATACGCCAGTAATATTTTTCTAGAAGACTGTTCCAGAGCGGTTAATTTCTGCAGCTAGTAAAAGTATATCCAGCAACAAATTAGAGAAATTGCACGATAGTGGGTCATCCTGTCTCAAAACTCGTTTAGTTTCGAAGGGTCCGGAGAGATACCTCACAATTTTGACTGAACTGATCGTGTTGCTTAACATCATTTTGCGTAGCCGTACAAGTTTTGCGGAGAAAGCAAATTCAGACTTAGCGGCATATAGGCCGCTCCTTTTCGTGCTGTCGGAGGGGGCTTTAAAATTGACGAAGAGGTAATGTGTGTCGATAAATTTTCCGCGGGTTTTTGGCAAGATTTAGAGCAGTGTGAAAATCCGGTCGATGCTAGATTCACCAGGTTCTGTTAAGGTTCAATAAGACGATTCACGGTGGGCTTCAATCGTTCGCACAATACGCTTAACAGGCCCTTATATGCTATATTAAGAACGCTGATTCCGCGAATGTTGGCGGAGTTTGGAGGATCCTCCTTCTTGTGGATTGTGCAAAGAACATAAGGTTTCAATCGTCAGGAATGCAATCGTCCGACCGTATTCTTCAAAGAAGCTGCAGCATGTGCCTTAGCAATCCTCGCCGCCGTATTTGAATAACTCAGGCAAACCATCAGCGCCGCGGTCTTGTTGTTATAATCAGCTGAGCAAAGCTCACAGAGTATATTAATTTTGTTCGCATAACGGTACCCCTAACGGCATATACTAATTCAGATAGATATAGACTTCTATATATAAAAATGATTTGGGCGAAAAAAGAAATCCATTTAGACATGTCCGTCCGTCCGTCTGCCCGTAAACACGATAACTGGAGTAAATTTAGAGCTATTTTAATGAGCTTTGGTACGTAAGCTCATTGGTATACATCTCAAATCACTATTTAAATCGTGGTATATAACCACGCCCACTTTTCGATATCAAAAATTTAGAAAACCCGAAAAAGTGCGATAATTCATTACCAAAGACTGATAAAGCGATGAAACTTGGTAGGTTTGTGGAACTTATGACGCAGAATAGAAAATTGGTAAAATTTTGGAGAATGGGCGTGGCACCGCCCACTTTTAATCGAAGGTAATTTAAAAGTTTTCCAAGCTGTAATTTGGCATTAATACTATATGTGCGCTAAATCAAAATTAGCAAAATCGGATGGCGAACGTGACCACTTAAAAATTTTTTTTTTTAAGTCAAATTTAAAAAAAAATTTTATATCTTTATAGTATATAATTAAATTATGTCAATATTCAACCCCAGTAATGATATGGTGCTACAAAATACAAAAATAAAAGAAAATTTCAAAACGGGCGTGGCTCCTACCTTTTTCATTTAATTTGTCTAGAATACTTTCAATGCCATAAGTTGAACAAAAATTTACGAATCCTTGTGAAATATGGTAAGGGCATAACTTCAATGACGATAACTGTTTTCTCTGGAAATGGGCGAAATTGGTTGAAGCCACGCCCAGTTTTTATACACAGTCGACTGTCTGTCTTTCCGATCGGCCGTTAACATGATAACTTGAGCAAAAATCGATATATCTTTACTAAGATTAGTTCACGTACTTATCTGAACTCACTTTATCTTGGTAGTAAAAATAGGCGAAATCCGACTAGGACCACGCCCACTTTTTCGATATCGAAAATTTCGTAAAATGAAAAAAATGCCATAATTCTTTATCAAATACGAAAAAAAGAGATGAAACGTGGTGATTGGATTGGATTGGTTTTTTGACGCAAAATATAACTTCAGAAAATACTTTATAAAATTTGTGTGACCCCTACCATATTATGTAGAAGAAAATGAAAAAGTACTTCAGGGCGAAATCAAAAGCCTTTAGAATCATGGCAGGAATACTGTTCGTGGTATTACATATATAAATAAATTAGCGGTACCCTAAAAATGATGTTCTGGGTCACCCTCGAAAACGCCTTCGCATATACAACTAAGGGCCACTCCCTTTTAAAACCAGCATTAATACCTTTAATTGGATACCCATATCGTAAAAACACATTATAGATTCACCCCTGGTCCACCTTTATGGCGATATCTAGAAAAGGCGTCCACCAATAGAACTTAGGCCCATTCCCTTTTCAAATACTCATTAACACCTTTCATCAGATTCCTATATTGTACAAACACATTCTAGAGTCACCCCTGGTTCACCTTTATGATGATTTCTCAAAAAGGCGTCCGCCTTTCTCTTTAATACCTTCCATTTGATACCCATGTCATACAAAAACATTTCATTTTTACCCTAGGTTCATTTGCCTACATGGTTACTTTCCCTTATTTGGTGTACAAAGCTCTCAGCTGAGTATGTAATATTCGGTTACACCCGAACTTAGCCTTCCTTATTTGTTTTTAATCGGGTGGGGGGTATAAATTCCATCATCATCGATTTGCGGGATCGGGTTCACCATCCTTGTTCAGTACATCGCTGTATCCATAAACTAAATACTCTCTAGACAGCGGTTACAACGTCGCTGCTTTCGTCCTTACAGGAGTTTGCCCCCTACTAAAAGCCTTCCATCTGTCACTGAAGTTTTTGGTAAAATTAACTTAGTTTATGGAGAAAGGACGACAACTTTTTTGAGTGAGGAACAATGCAGCATATTTGACTGTTATTTCGATAACAATAATTTCGAGGCCAGCGGCTGTGCTTGTCTTAAGTAAATTTACAATTTGAAAACTCAAATTCTTAACGATTGCCAAAAGCGCTCGATATACATATTTTGAAAATTTTAATACCATCGCTATTATCTTAGCTTTGTTTTCGTAGAACTCAGCTGTGTGTGTGTTGACTTAGGAATAACGTTATAAATAAAATTCATTTTTTCAGATTTTCATTATTGCTAATTTTGTTGCTCGAACTAAAAGACCAGACCCACCTGCGGCCACCCGTCTATGAAATCGCATATGTTTATGCCTTAATTGCAAACACATATACAAAAATACACATCACCATACTTACACATATACATACAATTTATTTTATTTATACAAAAAATTAAGGAATCAAATGTACATATTTAATCTCAGATGACACGAACTACTAGGAGAATCCAGTACAATCCTGGCTTTGATGATAAATTCCATGTAATAAAGAAGACATTAAGTGGGAGCACTCCATGTGTGGATGTCGCCTAACTACAACAATAACAAAGCAAGCTACACTGCTGTCTTTTCATTTATTGTAATCATACCAAATAAAAAAAAAAGAAAACGAATTGCTATCACTTAGAAAAACATAAAGCATGCAAGACATACACAAATTCATTTGCGATAGTGTTTGTATGTATCACACTCATTTATGTGTGTGTGTGTTTGTTGCTTAGAGTGCGTGTGTATGTACTCTGCAGCAAACGGATATTCCAGAGCTATATTTTTCACCTAGTTATGTACGCGGT
The DNA here is from genome assembly GCF_040869045.1 of Eurosta solidaginis. NCBI lineage: Eukaryota > Metazoa > Arthropoda > Insecta > Diptera > Tephritidae > Eurosta > Eurosta solidaginis. The sequence goes on along the minus strand of NC_090320.1, from coordinate 255,323,448 downwards.
GTTCTTTTTTCCTCAGGCGTATGTGAAAGAAAGCTCTATTTAGCACACATACAGATAAAAGCACACACACACACACTCATACATGCATAACGACTTGACTAATTGCACACTATTATTATTCATTCGTCTTCCCTGCTGTGGTGTTGCCGCCCGGTTGTTCGCCGACTTGTCACTTGAAAAAAATTTAACTGTGACAGTTTTGTGTGTTGGTATTGGTATAAGTTTCGCTGAGTTCATACCTGTAGCGTTGATATTCAGTTTGAAACCCATGGAAAGTAGTTTCTAATAAGGTTGAGCAAGCACTTGAATAAATTGGTTGTTTGAGAGGGGAAGATAAATAATATCCCAATAATAGCCCAATGAATGATCACGCTATGTGCTGTACAGCGAAATACTCACCGTTTAAATGGTTATGGGCCTCCAAGAAGGCGCGTCAGTCGCTTCGCCTCCCTGCCAACTGGCACCAATTGGTCACACCAAGGATGTGTATTGACTGCTGTGTTGGATATCGCCGAAAAAAGTGATGCATCGATAAGAACATTCTCAACCCGACAACGTTTAAGTGGGAATGTTTGGCATATGTAAGGGTCAAAAAAGCTGAGCTCTGACGATTTCCGAAAGTACTCTCACTGCAGAGTTCTTCGATTATCTTCGGGAGTTATTAAAGTGGCGGTCGTATGGATCGGTCTTTTATTTTCTTTTCGTAGCAATAATAAAATTTCCTGGAGGTTTTGATATGTTTTATCGATATTAAAACTCCCTTATCGGTATTAACCTTCCAAGATCCAGAGAATGGAACCATTAAGAAACTAGCTCGACCATCTGGAGTATGATTTGTTAAGAGCACATTGAAGTTTTAGGTCGTCCAAGCCGCTCCACTCGGGTGCTTGTTGCAGTTGACAGAGCTCGGCTTGATAAATGAAGTGAATTTTCCACGGGTAGGTGAGGTTAACATTTGGATAGGAGAAGCTTTGAATTACGCTGGAAACTCTTTAAAAGGACTGCGCTACACAAGCGCTTGAATCACATAGCTGTCCGTTCATGGGAATATCGTAAGAATGTGTACCCCGTTAACAATTACTGAGCTTGGAGGCTCACGTAAGAGAGATATTGGGGTACTTTATGCACATCTGCGATGCTCCACACTTTGAGCGATATTTGAATTTTTCAAGCTGGACTCCATTGCTTGAATACAACCTGATGGTACTGTCCTGCCATAGACCACCACCTTGAATATATTGTAGGGGTCAGGAAGTCGGTACTGCTTATTGACACATGCTTCAAGTAGTAGCCCCAGCTTTCTTTTCTCCTTTGACTTCTGACTGTGTCTTCTCTTACGTACACGTCAGTTGAGTTTTGACGCGGCGTAATCGATCTTTGAATAGAAAAGATGCGTGAAACTGTCTTAAGTTATCTAAGCAACCACGAACTATTAACTTGCTAAGTTAATGCACTCCAGACATCATTCCAACTTCAACTTTATTCCAAGCACGAGTGACTATTTACGGCCTCCTTTGCGAGCTTCAACTGTTTTACTGACTCAAAAGAAGAATGGGCTGCTTTGAAACTGGATGGAAAGTTTGATTTGTTGGAGGGTTTTATGTTAGGAGATCGACATATACGATAAACTTGAGATGCACAATTTAAGCTGAACTCACAAAATAATACAAGGCGCGCATACCTCTGAGGTCATTGAAGCCCAACTTATCATCCAATTTGCCTCGTGATATTGTTTAATTTTTCCTACAAACAGGAGGGACAGCACCTGTGAAGGCGACCCCATCCAAAATTTTATTTTCAAAAAAAGAAAAAATCGGTGGCCACCGTGGTGTGATGGTAGCGTGCTCCACCTACCACACTGTATGCTCTGGGTTCACTCCCCGGGAAGAGCAAAATAAAAATTTTTGAAATAAGGTTTTTCAATCAGAAGAAAATTTGTCTAAGCGCGGTCGCCCCTCGGCAGTGTTTGGCAAGCGCTCCGGGTGTATTTCTGCCATGAAAAGCTCTCAGTGAAAACTCATATGCCATGTAGATGCCGTTTGGAATCGGCATAAAACAAGTAGGTCCCGTTTGGCCAATTTGTAGGGAAAACCAAGAGGAGCACGACGCAAATTGGAAGCGAAGCTAGGCCTTAGATCTCTTCGGAGGTTACCAATCCTTACATTTATTTTTTATTTTTTTTTTATTTTTTTTAGTTGTTGGATTTCCCTGCTGGGTTTGTAATGAATCGTATGAGTGCACAACTTTTTTCCTCTAACTTGTGCTTTTTCACATTCTTTTAAATACATGTTTTTTTTATCATTCGCTCGACATTTGGCCGCAAAGTGTGAACACGCATTAAACACGTTCAAAAACGGCGTCGTTCATTGTTAGTTGAAAAAAGCTGAAATTTTCTTATTTCTTCTGTGCCTGCATATTTTTGTATGGTTTCAGCTTTATTCAAATTTCTTTTTGTTGTTTTAAGAGATTATGAATTTTTTTGGTTAATTTAAAACATATAAAGCCATAATCATTTATAAGTGTCACAAAAATTCCGAATTTTTTTGCAACGAATTCGCGTAGGTTTGTTAATGACAAGAGGAAAATGTATAATTACTTATACTTCTTTTTATTATAAGTTCAAATAGCTTAATTTTTAGAATAAGCTCTGTAAGGAAAGGGATATATTAACGAAATTTGTTTTCAAAATCGTTTACAAAAGTTGATGTTATCTTAATTTATGTCATGCTGTGTTTGCTATATTATTTTGAGTATTAATTATTTTGTTACTTTTTCTATATTTTGTTGTGTTGTAATTTTCATGTTTAATAATCCAGTTTAATGCCATGCTATGTCAGGTCACGTTGTTTAACGTTATTTTAAAGCAGACATGTTACTTTTTATATATATGCGCTGTGTTGCCTTATATAGTATTTTTTTATGTTTTTTATACCATGTTATGTTATGCCATTTTATTTTTATGCTATAAAAAGCCAAGTATAGTTACGTTATAGTTTTTAAACTGTACTAATTAACTTTATTTTAACACATATTTTCGTTATATTATAATTTTTAAATATTTTTACTTATTTCTATCCCATTCTATGTCCTGTGACATTGGTTTGTGCTATGTCATGTGATTTGTCATATTTTATGTTGTCATTATTTTGTGCTGTTTTATACAATTCTATAATGGGTTTGTATCTCTCATAGAGCTTCATCTGTTTTCATTTTATTTTATGTTGTGTTGTTGTTGTTGTTGTATTAACGACAAAGATACTACCCGCAGGTTTTGGTGAGCTGAGGTTGACAATTGGGTTGCGGAAGCTTTGAAGCTATAAAGCTTTGTATTGCGCTTATGAACCCCTTCAATCCTTGAAGTTATGTCAAATACTTTTATGCTATATTATGTTTATTATATTACCCCCCACCATGTTAAGCAATTAATTTTTATGTTCCGCCATGGAATGTACAGAAACGATCTCACTTATTCTAATCATTGCAGTAGTTATCAAAGCACAATATATCGAATAATGCATACCAAAGGCAAACAGCAGTGAGATCTAAGCCCACGGGATTGATTTCAGTTTCGTTTTGGACATATTCAACACTACCACAACTCCAAAATATTGAGTGTTGGTCTTTGGATACTGCAGTGCCCAAATAAATATGCTTTAGAATGATGGCTGCAAACTCTTTTGGATGAAGAGCCAGAGGAGTCACATAGGAACATATGAGTGAGATTACAAGCTCTAAGTTTTCCCCAAAGATAGTTATGGGTGACCGCTGGAGAGCTGACAGGACGAAAGTAGTAAACGAAGCGGCGAAGGCAACATGTATTTACTTGGTAATTACTTAAGGTTAGAGTAGTAAAATCGTACAGTTTCGAAATATAATATGCACAGGTTACGAAAGTTTACAAAAGCATGGATTGAAAATTTGAGCCCCTGGAAAAGGAGAATCATAAAAGCTATCGGCAACATATTGTGAGATGTATTGCAGAATATCGCAAAATGCAACCATTTTTCGAAGAAGAGCTCAAAACAGACTTCTAGTCTGGAAAGGCGCTGGGTGGCATACACGCAGAGGTAAGAATTACTGCAAATAGCTGCTTGAGGCTTTTGTCACAGAATATTTTTTACCAAGTATGAGCAGCTGTTCCAGGTCTCATTTCGAAAGACAAAGGAGACCAAAACATTTTGTTGATTTCTGTTTACTGTGCATGTTGGAGACTACAAAAAGGGTTTGGAGAACCTTCTAGAGAAGTGTCTAGTTAATAAACAAAAATGAATGTAAGGCGCGATAACTTCCGAGGAGATATAAGGTCGAGTTTCTCTTCCAATTTTCGTCTTGCTCCATAAAATTTTTCTTACATATTGGCGGGACGCGACCTACTTGTTTTATGCCGACTACAAACGGCATCTGCAAGGCAGCTGAGTTTTCACTGAGCGCTTTTCATGGCACAATGCACTAGGAGTGCTTGCCATACACTGCCGATGGGCGACTTCGTTTGAAAAATTTTCTTCTAATTGAAAAAAACTTGTTTCTAAAGTTTAGATGTTGCTGCCCGGGGGTTGAACCTAGGATCTTCGGTGTGGTCGGCAAAATACACTACCATCACACAACGGTGGTCGCCTAGTAGGCACCGCAAAATATGGGGGAATATGGTCTCGTCAGAAGTATGATTTCCGATGAAGCAGTGACACAATGGATAAATTTATTGGTACGTAATTCCATCACGCTAGATCAGTAGTGCTACTGGGCACACTGAACGCGAACTTATGCAATACCAAAATAATGGCCTATGTAAGCTTCCATCAACATATCTTAAAGTACCACTGTACGCCCTTAAATGACTGCTCTATTATCTATTTTTATATGTTATACTTTCACATACAATTTATAAAATTAGAACTACTTAAATAGTATTACTTATTGACCTTTTAGCAGCCAAATTAAATATAGCTACTAATTAGCAACCAAAATTTTATATTTTTCCCTTTCCTCAAAATGCTTCATTAAACAATACAAACCACCAAAAACGTCAACAAAACATATACATATATTTTAAATAAATAACATTTTAACAATTATCTAGGAAATTTATTTCAACATTAATTAGTATAAATTAATAATAAGTACAAAAATGTATATGTACTTAAATATTTGCATGCTTTTCAATATTCGATGTGAATAATGTTCGTTGACCTTTTTGGTTAAATTTACTAACACCAAAGAGATTTAATTCCAATGCTATGCATTATTTATTATTATTATACCAAAATAGTTTCAATGTATGCGGCTATTTAGGCTTTGAGTAATTAATTACATGGGGGCAATTAATCTTTGATCTTTAATTTAAATTAAACAATTTCATATACATACAAATAAATAAAAATTCGTTTTAAGAATACTGAGTTAAATACAAAATATGAAGAAGATAAAAATATTAGTTTTTTAGAGCTCATACACGATGATACCTGGAATTATATTAATTAGTGTTAATAATTTCACCTCGATTTTTTCGAATGCTTTGCAAGGCGTGTGGCGGCCGCCATGGCGTGATGGTAGCGTGCTCTGCCTACCACACCGAAGATCCTGGGTTCACGCCCCGGGCAAAGCAGCATCAAAATTTTAGAAACAAATTTTTTGAATAGAAGAAAATTTTTCTTCGCCAGTGTTTGGCATGCGCTCCGAGTGTATTTCTGCCATTGAAAGCTTCTCAGTGAAAACTCATCTGCCTTGCAGATGCCATTCGGGGTCGGCATAAAACAAGTAGGTCCCGTCCCGCCAATTTGTAGGAAAAATTAAAAGGAGCACGACGCAAATTTGAATAGAAGCTCGGCCTAACACTTCGTCGCGCCTGACATGTATTTTTATTTTTGCAAGTCTTGTTGGGTTAATAAAATTTTGTGTGTATATGCAAATTATCTTAGTTTTTGAAAACTGCGGTAAAAAAATTTCAGAAAGTCAGTAAAAGATCAACCTTCGCGATTTAGAACCAAAGATGGCATTTCATACCTGAACGCAATGTTGGTGATACATGGCGTATAAGCAACATCATAGTCCATCCATAGATCCATATTCGTAGCTGGTATTTTTAACACGGCGATGTCTTACGAAATATCAATTGCCAGTCTCTGCATCAGCATCATACCTATTTGTAAACTAGTCATTATATACACCAGAAATCGTACTGTCCCAGAAGGTATGTTCGTGAAAAGTTTAGACCTTACAAGAAATAGGTAAACGAGGCTAACTTAGAGAAAAAAAGCAGTGGTTTAGGGGGCATAGAATATACCCACGGCATACCTGCCTGTCGTAAAAGCTGACTAAAATACCAAATTGATTCGAGTGGTTATATAGCGCAATATATAGCTTCTCCAACCAATTGTCAACCTCACCTATCCGTGCTGAATCCTGTTTCTTTAACAGTCGGGGCTCTGATGATCCCAAGTTCCTTATGGAACTAGGGCCTATGATGGTGGAATAGCCCAGAATGATTCATGTGGTGATACCAAATCGTTCCCGAGATGGTCGGGCTAATACCTTAAAGGAGCTTATTACGGAAACGTACCGGATTTGCATCCGGCAAAGGATCACCAGCATCGATAACACTCCCCAGAGCCTTCGGGAAGTGTCCTTATCGCTACAACAACAACAGTATAAAACCAGCGCGGTGCAAACTAGAATCAGTCAGTTTTATTTATGCACGCTATTAGTGGGGTACGCGATAATTTTAATTGTGAAGTACTACTCCCAAGGTAGTCTAAATAAATAACGTTTTGATATACAAAATATTTTAATTATTTATTCGACAGTTGAGAATTTCGAACGTTACAGGAAGCTACCAAATAATCAGGAATTCCCCAAAATTTGCTACAATGTAAACTCCGCTTTATCCCTTAACTTTCCTACATTTGTAAGCCTTTTGACAGCAATGTACAAATAAAATTAAATTTAATAAGAAGTAATATAGAATCATGCATTTAAGTTAACATTTAATCAAAAAACGATTTATTAGCTTCATAAAATTTATGAGTTATATTTGAAGTATTGTACGATAAACGAAATTTTATGTTTTGCAATAAAGACATCAAAATAAATAAATATTTGACACTTAACAGATAAACAAGCACTAAACAAAATTTTATTTGCACATTTGCTTATATCCTTACGTATTTATGCCTATGTAAGGAAGTACATCAAAATCAAAGTCACGTTCAACATCTTTTGGTTTTCGACAAATAAATTTCTTATGAATGTTACAAAATAACACCAACTCAAAGTAAACTTGCAGAGAATTTACAAAAACATTTTATTACTTTAAATTAAATTAAAGTGTATTGAGATCCTGCATATAATATGTTATGTAGTCATACACAAACCTTATAATAAACAAATATACTTACATAATATATATTAAATTGAGTTATTGCAAATTACTCAAATTTTCGTTTGCATATTTTTTATACAATTGCATGAAATTGAGTGGCAGACGTTGAAACAAATAAAGCGCAGATGGATAGCAATAAATGCAATGCAAAGAGAAGTTTTTTTTAACATATTCACACAAACTTACGAAGTTTTTTCTATACGTAGTACACTTATGGTCAAAAAAAAAAAAAAAAAAGCCGAGGAAAAATGTTTTCTTGTCACGGCGTTTCTATTGTCATTACAGCTGCGTAATGAGACCTTTTAGTTATTGTGGTTGACATTGATAATTCCTTAACTCATTATGTGGTATCTTAATGTGAGAAAGTTAGAAAGTCTCCAGAAGTTTTCGTAAAGTCAACTAAATTTCAAATAAGTAATAGTTTTATCCTTGGAGAAAAACTAACATAATTGTCTAAAAAGACAAAATCACGACAACTATGGAAAGCAGAGAATATTATAATGAATTATCCCTAAAGAGATTCTAGACGAAATATATTGTTTCCACTAGTCATCGAAGTGGACGACCATAAAAGGCCATTGAACGTCTTAATTACACTGGATCACAAAGTCCAACTTTTTTCTGCACCAGAGACGCGATTATGAAATTCCTATGTAAAATCAACCCCTAATTTCGAAAAACAAGGTTATTTTTAATTCTATGGTAACGTTTTTGAGATATTTACGAATTAACGTTATTTCAAAAAAAAAAAAAAAACAAAAAAAATGAGTCCACTTAATCATATATATCTCAAGAACGAATTGAGCAATCGCAAAACGGTTTGAAGTTTTTAAAAGGTAATAAAATGTGCTATAAACTGTGCATACAACGGGTTTTGCCCTGCCGTTTAAAAGATAACGAACAATAATTACGAATTTTTTGCATTTTTTTTTTGTAAAAATATAAAAAAATTTGTATTTTCCGAAGAAGGATCTCGAAATTTTTTTTATTTTTTTGCGGATTTAGTTTTTTTCTCTAAGCTCTGTTTTATTACAAAAAAAAAAGAAAACAAGCTTTCATTCAACATAATCGATGGACTAGTACAAAAGTTATAAGCATTCATGTAAATATTCCCATTTAATACTTAAGTACCCTACTGGTACATATGTGTTAATATTCGCTAACTAACTGATATACGAATACTAACACTTATGTACCAGTAGGGTACTTAAGTTTTAAATGAAGATACTTACTTGAATGCTTATAACTTTTGTATTAGTACACCGATTTTTTGAATGAAAGCTTATTTTTTTTTAATAAAACAGAGCTTAGAGAGAATACAAAAAATCTGCAAAAGAAGAATAAAAAGTTTTCGAGATCCTTCACACATTTTTTTATATTTTTACAAAAAAAAAAAAATTGCAAATCCGCAATGATTGTTCGTTATCTTTGAATCTGCAGGGCCCACCAAAAAGTTTTGTATGAACAGTTTTATTAACTTTCAAAAACTTCAAACCGTTTTGGAATTGCTCAATTCGTTCTTGATATATATATGATTAAGTGGACCCAATTTTGGAAAAAAAACGGTTATTCGTAAATATCACAAAAACGTTACCACAGAATTAAAAATAAACTTGTTTTTCAGCATCAGGGTGTGATTTTACATAGAATTTTCATAATGGCGTCTCTTGTGCATTTGGTTGTAAACCAGTGTTACTTTTAAAGCTGTTTAACAAACTTTCGCGGAATCAAGGATAGTATAAACATGAAAACTATAATATTGTTGGTCCGCGGTCACTTGAGGTAAAATAATTAGATGGTCCCTCGCTAGAATAAAACCAGCTTCTTGCAACAAAAATCCCTCCCTCTCACTAAGCTGGTTCTGCGAAAGAAAGAAACTTGCCTCCGTTGTAATGCGTGTTTAGCCCCAAAAATACAAAAATATGGTTTCACAGCTGCGTTGAGATTACCGTGTTCGATTAGCTCCCATGTCTTGGTGAGCTGCCGCGTTGAATACTGTCAATGTAGGTGGCGGAGTTAGTTTAATTCCTTACTAACAAAATCTGAGCAACTCTCACTTAATGCGTACCACACCATTATATACGGAGAATCCTTCAGTGTTGCCTTATGGTAGTTCTAACTCAATCTATCTGATTTTTGGGACTTACTACGCATCGCATACCTTAACTGAATAACATTTATTTTGCACTCATAAGAGAATATGAAACTCCCTGTCCAATTTATGTTTTTGAAATATTAGGTAGCATACGGGATACCTTTTTTGTGGTGGAAACTGTTTTTTTAGCCATGTGCTATCATATTATTATTCCTCAAGAGACGCTGTACCGTTGCGATTCTAATTTTCATGTTTATACTATCCTTAAAATCAATGGAAATTTCTGCAGAAGTTTTAATTGTGTTGAGAAGAGCTATCCTGATCACGTTCAGTGGACTTTCGTGGTCACCTGATTTCAAAATGACGGGATATAGTCCTCGATTCTATATGTTTCATCCAGAATCTGCTAAAGGATTATCCATTGGATTGTACATCGCCTACGCTATTCATATTTCGGGTTATTTGTGGTTTGTAGACATTTATGTAAATTTCTTTCTGTAGGATTACACTATTACTTTTATTGAATATTGTTACTTTTACTAACTTTTTTATCCTAACATATCACCAAATGAGCTGAGGTATTACCAATATTGGCCAAAAGAACTAAACACGATATTTGCGGAGCTGTATGGACCGTAGAAATACTGTAAGAGGGAAACAATTTTTGCCGGCTATTTTTTTTTTACCCTAAGTGTATGTATGTGTGTGTGTCTACATATGTTTCAGCTATTCTGTACGTGATTTGAAATTACTTGCAAGCAGTCAGCTTAAATAGCATGCACAATTTTGTTGTTGTTCTTTGCTTCTTCTTACTACATAAAATATCTCCTTTTGTTGCTGTCTGTCTATCATTCTTTGTGAGCATTAAACCATACTAAATAAGTATTTGCTTTATTTATGTTTATTTGCTTATGTGCGCCGTTAAGCATAGCAGCCCAAATGGATGCCAAAGGAGCAATGTAAAGCAATATAACACTTTTTTTGCAAACGCTTTGTTGCTGTAGTATATGCGAATTGACATAAAAGGATAGAAAATGTGCTACTTTGTGCAAAATATTTTAAAATAGACCTAAATATGCACAGCATAAGACACAAAAGCTTTGCAGATTGAATGAAGTAAATTGAATATAGAACAATATCTGAGTTGGTTGCGCTAAGGCGATGGAAGGAAGTGGATGTGGCGAAGAAGTTGGCAGTTGCGGAAACAAGTCGAGGAAAATATATTATAAAAGTACAGTAAATAGTTATGAAATAAAAGTAAAGAGAAAGAAGAATTGTTTTATTATGTAGTATTTCGTGGTGTGGTGGTAGCGTGCTCCGCCTACCACACCAAAGATCCTGGGTTCCCGCGCTGGACAAAGCAACATCAAACATTTTAGAAACAATCAATTAAAAGAAAATTTTTCTAAACGGCGTCGCCTCTCGGCAGTGTTAGACTAGCACTACGAGTGTATTTCTGCCATGAAAAGCTCTCAGTTTAATCCCATCTGCCTTTCAGATGCAGTTCGGAGTCGCCAAAAAACAAGTAGTTCTCATCCCGCCAATCTGTAGGAAACAATAAGAAGAGCACGACGCAAATTGGAGATTATTTCATACACAGACATATAGTCAGCAGATAAGAGCGAAGAAGAAAGGAAAGTTTATAAGATCATGTGGAACCCTACGATATTATACTCGCAAAGTGGCTCGCATCTCGAAAGATAGAAGCCTAAGGGTAAACGATGGGATACTGCCTTCTGGCGTCACAAGCTTATAAGTTAGACCCCATCATTAGCAGAAAATGTGGGAAATTCGAGCTGCAGAAAGAAACGGTTCAGCATGTTTTGTGTTCTAACCTTATCTAAAGAATTATATGAAAAAGGTCAAAGCATCTCTGCTTAACAAAATTTTACTACTCATACTTATGTAGTACCAAGTACCCTCGAAGTTTGATGTGGAAAGTTACGGGTGTGGATCTTAAAGACTAATGTTTTAATTAACTAGAGCTCGATCAAGAAAAAAGTTATACCACAATAGATTAACTTTGACAGACACAAATATTTTCGGGCTTTTTGAGAATAATATCTTACCGGTAATATCTAACCGATACCGGATAACAATGCGCTGTTAACGGCAAGTTATTCATTGTGGTTTACTAACGTCGAGTTTTCGGTTTGTTATCAACTTCTTATGGGTTTCTAATCGCCATGTTATGGTCAGCTTGCAGATATGTCATCGATTTTATTTTACAGCTTTTTTGGTATCTGTTTGATAACTATGTGTTTAATTAGTTTATAAAAGATAACAAGTCGATAGTAACTTGGTTAGAAAACTTTTCGATAACAAATAAAAGAAATTTTTTATAAACAAACGATAACATTTTCCTATAGCTTTCCGATGAATAATCGATAACCTACTGATACTAAATCGATAGCCTTTTGATAGCACAGCGTTAACTTTTATATAATGAATGGATAAATTTTAAATAACAAATTGATAGCTTTTCGATAAAAAATCGACAGCTTTACGATATAACAATCAACAACACTCCAATATCGAATTGGCAATACTCCAATAACAGGGCGATACAAATTTGGTAACACATTGCTTTTTGATAAATAATCGATAGCTTTTCGATTCAGTTTTCCATAAGAACCGACAAATAGTCAATAAAATATCGATAACTCGAATAACTCTTTATACCTAGTTGATAACACTCCTTTAACAAGCATATCGCACACCTAGAGTTAAGTCGAAAATTTTACATTTTGAAGCTATACAAATTAATTTATTTGGACCTTAAATGATTAAACAGATATATTAGGAGCCTAAGCTCTTTTATTGTTGACAATTTGCTTTGTAACTAAATTTCACATATTTTTGTTCTGTTGTTGTTCTGCTGCTGTGACGTATCCCACCGCTTGAATTGATGTCATATTGCTGATGGTGCGCTTCCCACAGCTTGTTGCATTCCCACTTGGTTATTTGTTTGTGTAATATGGTGGTACCTATTGCTTACCTTCATGACGTTTTGCTGATGGTGTGCTTCCTACACAGCTTGTTGCATTTCCACTTGTTTTTGGAAGTGTTATATCCCGTTATGGAATTTTATTTACCTGTCTGTGCAAAACACTGTTTTCTTGCACATAGGAATTTATAAATTTGTAATATTTTTGAATGTGTGTCGTACTAACATGCATACCACCAACGTCCCCAAACCAATACCATACGATCTGTTTACTCGATTAAATATTATTTAAAATATTCACCGAAAGAGTGCGTGGTAAAAACAAAAATTGCATTGCAGCATATGGGAAAGTCTACAAAACTGGCGACTTGCAAGTTTGAAAGAGGTGATGTGGATAGATGTACTCAGTTTTACTCATCTAGTTCTATTTGGCTTTAATTTCAACTTGGGAGGGCGGCTTTTAATGACATTAACCCAATGACACTCCCCGAAGGCCTTGATAAGTGCTATCGATGTGGATGGTCCTTTGCCGGATGCAGATCCGGTACGTTCCGGTACCAAGCCCGACCATTTCGGGAACGATTTGTTATGACCACTTGCGGCCATCTAGGCCATCCCGCCCTCCCAGCCCCTAAATCCATAAGGAGTTCGGGGTCACCGGAGCCTCGGATGTTAATGAAACAGGATTCGCCAAAGATAGGTGCGGATGACAATTGGGTTTGGGGAAGCTATATATTGCGCTGGCAAACTGAAAGGGTTACGCTACACAACCTTTTGAATCTATTTGGTATTTTAGTCGCCTCTTACAACAGGCATACCTACCGCGGTTATATTCTAATCCACTATCCGGCTGGGGGTGTTGCGGAGCTCTTCATTAGTAATTCATCGTCTGGCTTTGAAAATATGGGAACAATTTTTAAAGTTTTCTTTGGTGCGATTTTCCCTTTCATCAAGTTCATTTGTACAAGCGCAAAAATCCCCACAAAATTTCACTATGTACCAGCTATTTTGGAGAATCCGAGGTTATACTTGAATATCCCGGGAGTAAAATGGTTGGACTTTCAGGTAGTGTTTATTAATTAAGGCTCTCTCTTCACCTTGCTACAAGAGATGTTTCATATCCATACATACATATGTACATTAGAATGAGCCATGCAATTGTTTTTCGATTTTTCGTAGAGAAAATATTGTTCAGAGTATCCGAAAAAAGAGACTGCAAAACTTTCAGCTTTTTATTTTAATGTTGAGAAATGCATCTTCATGATTAATTTAACTTTACAAGTCGTTTGGGGAATCACATATAATTTGAGATGTAATTTCACGTTGAATAACCATTAATCGTTCAACTTAGTAACTAATATATTTTATCTAATAAAGGATATTTTGTGAACTATTTAAATGCCTAAAATAATATGTAAAGTTTGTGATTTGATTAGAAGGAGATAGGAATCTGATGCACTTTTAAAAAGAAACTTGAAAATTTTCCAACAATTTGTATCGAAAAATTTAGTTCTCCGTACGACACTTCTAAACATTTAAATAAAAAGCTATAGTTTTTATGTGTTCTATGCTTGGATGTCCTGAGCAATATTATAACTAATTAAAGCATTTCTTGAACACTCTACGACTTCTGCGATCGGGAAAATCGATGAACTGCCGAATAAGTAACTCAAATATCAAGTATACCAACACTAGTATGGTAGTATTACTTCACAATTGTATAACGCTCAAAAAATTCCACTAGGTGGCGCACGGATCGAGATATTAGGAAAATTAGTTTTAATTTGACTTCCCGGTTACCTAGACTCTTGTAACTTAGCACACAATTTGCGATCTGGTGACAATACAATTTGTAGAAAACCAAGTTCTGCTATGTGGCGCGCTAATTGAGATAACTACAAATCCTTGAAAACCGAGGGGAACCTTGCAAGTGATCTGGATATATGAAGCTTGAGCCGTAAGTCAGAACCCGGTGACAATGCAATATTTTATCAAAAAAATCCGCTAGGTGGCGCAAGGATCGAGATATTAGGAAAATTTATTTTAATTTGGAAATTTTTCAATTTCATTTTTAACTAACTACCCAGTTACCTAGAGACTTGTAACACCACATAGTTCGAGACCCTGTGACAATACAATTTATAGAAAACAAAGTTCCGCTAGGTGGCGTGCTAATTGAGATAACTACAAATTCCCAAAAAACTAGGGCAATATTGCCATCGATTTTTTAGTAACTTGCCGGTGAGCTAGAGGAAACTTGGGCCGAGGGTCAGAACCCGGTGACAATGCAACATTTGATCAAACAAATTAGCTAGGTTGCACGCGGATCGAGATAGTAAGAAAAAAATTTTAATTTGGAAAATTTTCAATCCATTTTTAACTAACTACCCGGTTACCTAGAGATTTGTAACTTAGCACATAGTTCAAGACCCGGTGACAATACAATTTATAGAAAACAAAGTTCCGCTAGGTGGCGTTCTAATTGAGATAACTACAAATTCCCAAAAAACGAGGGCAATATTGCGATCGATTTTTGAGTAACTTGCCGGTGAGCTAGAGATTTAAAACTTGGGCCGTGGGTCAGAACCCGGTGACAATGCAAAATTTTGTCAAAAAATTCCGCTAGGTGGCGCATGGAACGAGATATTGAGAAAAACAGTTTTAAATAGGGAATGTTGCAATCGATTTTTAACTAGCTTCCTGGATATCCAGAGACTTGAAACCTGAAAAATATTTTAAAACTCGGTGACAGTGCAATGTTTGATAAAAAAATTTGAGCTACGTAACGCACAAGTCGTCAGCTTGAGCGCCGACCATATGGCCATAGTAGTATAACGTCATCAATCACAAGACAGACAGACTACCTAATTCCCTATCTGCGCTTCGAGGGAGATCTTAAGGCCACAATAGAGGTGGACGGTTGGCGCAAGGGTGCGAAAATGGCGGACGAGGCGATACATGTGTACACAGATGGTTCCAAAGTAGTGGAAGAAGTATGTTCTGCGGTATACTGCGCTGATCCGGAAATAAGCAGATCCTAAAGACTGCCGGATTATTGTAGCGTTTTCCAAGCGGAAATATTAGCCGTAACCAAAGCAGCAGAAACCCTGGAAGAGAATAGCTTAAGCTGCAACCGTGTTAACTTTTATATTGACAGTCAAGGAGCAATTAAGGCAATAATCTCGCATGGCACAACATCTAAATGCGTGTTAGAGTGTAAGCAGTCTCTGAAGAGAATCGGGACAGGGAGAAGCATACATCTATATTGAGTCCCAGGGCATATGGAAATAGAAGGGGATGAAAAAGCGGATGAACTTGCTAAAAAGGGCGCATTCCTTGAAGCTTGCTCCGTAGATGTCCCAATTAGACTGGGCGAGATTAAGCGAAGGCGAGAGGTGCCTATGATCGACCAAGCGGGACAGGCGTGGGTTCAAGAGTGGGGCTGTAAAGTGTTGAAGATTATGTGTAGGACTTACGACCTTAGACTAACAAAGTTGCTTCTATCATTAAAAAGAGGGGACTGTAGACTCATGACGGGTATTCTGACTGGACACTGCCTTCTGGCGTCACATGCCTTTAAATTAGGCTTGGCCAGTGATGGCAGATGTAGGAAGTGTATGTTGGAGGAGGAAACAATCAATCACGTTCTGTGCTCGTGTCCTGCACTTGCCAGGCTAAGACTCCAGCATTTAGGAGTGATACAGCTGTCAGATCTAGAAGCAGCAAGTGGCTTAAATTCTAGGAAGCTTCTAGTATTTGCCAAGAGGACGGAGTTATTTCATAATATAGGTCCTGGTTTTTGATAGGGTTTTTCAGTTTGGTCGTTAAAACACACTTCTGGTAACACTGCGGACTCAACCAGTCTATGTGAGGTCCTCATGGACCGGCAAGTTCAACCTAACCTAACCTAACGCACAAGTCGAAGATTAGGCCATACCTTCATGGCTAGCCTCCTGAGTGTTGCAGGCGTTGTAGAACTCCACCTCGTTGCACGTTCTTGCATACTTCTAGGCGTACGCGACTTTCACCACGATTCTTTTAGACTTTCGGGCGTATGCGAATTTCATCACGAATTGCAGCTGTGCAAATTAAGTAGCTGAGAAACGAGGTGGGATTCTCTTGTTATGATGAGAGGTGGAATTCTTTTGTTTTTGCCAGTGTTGTGTGAAAATTCCACTAATTCTCTTAAATCTTGCTATTTTGAACAAATTAAAAAAGGTAAGAATTTTCACTTAGGAATTACTTAAATTATTAATCAAAGTTGCAATTGCCTTTTCGTAGGCAATACTAAACAATTTAAAATAAAAATTGAAAAAAAAATTTAAGGACTACCTTTATATAAATGGACCAAAAAATAGAAGGCAATTTTTGCTTAAATGCAGACATAGTCTTGTTGAACTTTGACTAAAAAACTTTAACAATATATCTTGGAACAGAATTTTGGGATTTAAAATTATAAAGGTAGAGCGCGTGTTTAAATTTTAAATAATCAATTAGTTAATCCCAAGTACATGGTTTGCCTTAAATTGAAAGATTGCGCTCCACCTCATCACCTTTTTATTTATTTGTTTTTGTCGATGAAAGGAATTCGTTTCCTTTATTGTACTTTAATAACATAATAACTTGGCGCAATATACTTCCGGGAAGGTTAAGGCCGAGCTTACTTTCAAGGTATGATGTGCTACTTTACCATTAGTTCTTATGAATTGGCGGATCTGAGAGTTTCGTGCCGACTCTAAACGGTATCTGGAAAGCAAATATATGTAAAAGGAGCAGACAAACAATAAGGGCTTGCCAAATCTCGCAGTAACTGTATTTTAGATATATTTTTTAAGGCGCACTGGCACAACAACAAGTTATTTTTTAGCTCAGGGTTAATTTAAAAATTTGTCAAATGTATGAGTATATAGTATATACCATCACGTCAAGATAACTTTGAGTAAAAGATAGTCTGTTGGTCTGCAAGTGGCTCTAAGTGTTTTGGTTTTTGTTGTTTCTGGGACCATTGGCAAGTTATGTTAGAGTTAGCACACTACCCAACGGCACCCGCTTTTTTCTTCGCCCATTATCTACACACATTATTATCTTAATAATCTCGTTCATGCGCGCGTATTCTAGAAAACGACGCTTGTTTAAACGCTTAACAGTTGCACAACAATAAAAGATATATGCAGTTAGTTAGAACAAAATCAAGCGAAATAAAAATGCAAGTTGAATTGTTTGATTAAGATAAACGGCGCGCGTATTGTGAAACGCCTTTGGCAAGATTTTGCTTTGTTTTTGTATTTTTTTTTATTATTTTTGCTAAATTCTCTGCACATCCACTTTTTCAGAAGAAAATGTTCAAATGTCGTTGCTGTTGATATTTAAAATACAATAAATCACTTTGACGCGCGCAGTTTAGAGGAAAATGTATCTCTGCATATTTACGTTTGCATTTTCGCTTTTAAAGTGGATTGTAAAAAATATTATAATTTTTTTTTTTTTGATTTGAAAAGCAAAAAAAAGCACTTGATCTGTAGTTGGTATGGTTACACAAGCTTATATGTAGATCGACGTAAATATGTGCAAATGTACAGTAGCAAACAGAATGATAGCAGTTGGACTTTTTTATACTCAGTTGAGCAGAGCTCACAGAGTATATTAAGTTTGATTGGATAACGGTTGGTTGTACATATATAAAGGAATCGAGATAGATATAGACTTCCATATATCAAAATAATCAGGATCGAAAAAAAATTTGATTGAGCCATGTCCGTCCGTCCGTCCGTCCGTCCGTCCGTCCGTCCGTTAACACGATAACTTGAGTAAATTTTGAGGCATCTTGATGAAATTTGGTATGTAGGTTCCTGAGCACTCATCTCAGATCGCTATTTAAAATGAACGAAATCGGACTATAACCACGCCCACTTTTTCGATATCGAAAATTTCGAAAAACCGAAAAAGTGCGATAACTCATTACAAAAGACAGATAAAGCGACGAAACTTGGTACATGGGTTGACGTTATGACGCAGAATTGAAAATTAGTAAGATTTTGGACAATGGGCGTGGCACCGCCCACTTTTACAAGAAGGTAATTTAAAAGTTTTGCAAGCTGTAATTTGGCAGTCGTTGAAGATATCATGATGAAATTTGGCAGGAACGTTACTACTATTACTCTATATGTGCTAAATAAAAATTAGCAAAATTGGATGAAGAACACGCCCACTTTTTAAAAAAAAAATTTTTTAAATTCAAATTTTAACAAAAAATTTAATATCTTTACTGTATATAAGTAAATTAAGTCAAAATTCAACTCCAGTAATGATATGATGCAACAAAATACAAAAATAAAAGAAAATTTCAAAATGGGCGTGGCTCCGCCCATTTTCATTTAGTTTGTCTAGAATACTTTTATTGCCATAAGTCGAACAAAAATTTACCAATGCTTCTCAAATTTGGTAAGAGCATAGATTCTATGACGGTTACTGTTCTCTGTGAAAATGGGCGAAATCGGTGGAAGCCACGCCCAGTTTTTATACACAGTCCACCGTCTGTCCTTCCGCTCGGCCATTAACACAATAACTTGAGCAAAATCCGATATATCTTTACTAAACTTAGCCCACGTACTTACCTGAGCTCACTTTTTCTTGGTATAAAAAATGGGCGAAATCTGACCATAATCACGCCCACTTTATCGATATCGAAAATTACGACAAATGAAAAAAATGCCATAATTCTATACCAAATACGAAAAAAGTGATGAAACATGGTAACTGGATTGGTTTATTGACGCAAAATATAACTTTAGAAAAAACTTTGTAAAATGGGTGTGACACCTACCATATTAAGTAGAAGAAAATGAAAAAGTTCTACAAGGCGAAATCAACAGCCCTTGGAATCTTGGCAGGAATACTTTTAGTGGTATTGCATATATAAATAAATTAGCAGTACCCGACAGATGATTTTCTGGATCACCTGGTCCACATTTTGGTCAATATCGCGAGAACGCCTTCACATATACATCTAAGGGCCACTCGCTTTTAAAACACTCATTAATACCTTTAATTTGATATCCATATCGTACAAAAACATACCAGAGTCACCCCTGTCCCACCCTAATGGCGATATCTCGAAAAGGCGTCCACCTATAGACCTAATGCCCCCTCCCTCTTAAAATGCTCAGTAACACCTTTCGTTTGATACCCATATCGTACAAACATTCTAGAGTCACCCCTGGCCCACCCTAATGGCGATATCTCGAAAAGGCGTCCACATATAGACCTAGTGTCCACTCCCTCTTAAAATGCTCAGTAACACCTTTCGTTTGATACCCATATCGTACAAACATTCTAGAGTCACCCCTGGCCCACCCTAATGGCGATATCTCGAAAAGGCGTCCACCTATAGACCTAATGCCCACTCCTTCTTAAAATGCTCAGTAACAGCTTTCGTTTGATACCCATATCGTACAAACATTCTAGAGTCATACCTGGCCCACCCTAATGGCGATATTTCGAAAAGGCGTCCACCTATAGAACTAAGGATTACTCCCTTTTAAAATACTCATTACCACCTTTCATTTGATACCCATATCGTACAAACACATTCTAGAGTCACCCTGGCCCACCCTAATGGCGATATCTAGAAAAGGCGTCCACCTATAGACCTAATGTCCACTCCCTCTTAAAATGCTCAGTAACACCTTTCGTTTGATACCCATATCGTACAAACATTCTAGAGTCACCCCTGGCCCACCCTAATGGCGATATCTCGAAAAGGCGTCCACCTATAGACCTAATGTCCACTCCTTCTTAAAATGCTCAGTAACACCTTTCGTTTGATACCCATATCGTACAAACATTCTAGAGTCACCCCTGTCCCACCCTAATGGCGATATCTCGAAAAGGCGTCCACCTATAGACCTAATGCCCACTCCCTCTTAAAATGCTCAGTAACACCTTTCGTTTGATACCCATATCGTACAAACATTCTAGAGTCACACCTGGCCCACCCTAATGGCGATATCTCGAAAAGGCGTCCACCTATAGAACTAAGGATTACTCCCTTTTAAAATACTCATTACCACCTTTCATTTGATACCCATATCGTACAAACACATTCTAGAGTCACCCCTGGCCCACCCTAATGGCGATATCTCGAAAAAGCGTCCACCTATAGACCTAATGCCCACTCCCTCTTAAAATGCTCAGTAACACCTTTCATTTGATTCCCATATCGTACAAACACATTCTAGAGACACCCCTGGTCCACCTTTATGGCGATATCTCGAAAAGGCGTCCACCTATAGAACTAAGGATTACTCCCTTTTAAAATACTCATTACCACCTTTCATTTGATACCCATATCTTACAAACACATTCTAGAGTCACCCTGGCCCACCCTAATGGCGATATCTCGAAAAGGCGTCCACCTATAGACCTAATGCCCACTCCCTCTTAAAATGCTCAGTAACACCTTTCGTTTGATACCCATATCGTACAAACATTCTAGAGTCACCCCTGGCCCACCCTAATGGCGATATCCCTAAATGGCGTTCATCCATAGAACTATGGCCTACTCTCTCTTAAAATACTCTTTAATACCTTTCATTTGATACACATGTTATACAACCACATTCCAGGGTTACCCCAGATTGATTTTCCTTATTTTGTCTCCATAGCTCTCAACTGAGTATGTTATGTTCGGTTACACCCGAACTTAGCCTTCCTTACTTGTTTTAATTTCGTTTTTAAACTTTTCTTTTTTTGTTTATTTTAAGAAAAATTTTATGAATTTGTGACTTAAACTATACAAACCAATCTCAAAAATATTTAAAAAAAAAAATCGAAAATCGAAACAATTTTTCGAATATGTTTTTTGTAGTTCATTGAATACTTTTGAAAATGTAGTTTTGCAGCCAAACAAATTTTAGTCAGAACAGAAAAATAGTAGTGCCAATTTCAAATCAAATTTCGTTAATAAAACTCTTTTTTGGGTACTGCTAATGAAACAACATACTCAAACCAATCTCAAAAACATTTTCGAATAAGTTCAAATATTCGAATAAATTTTTCAGAAATTAGAAAATTTTATTTCGAGTTCCCTGATTTTGTTTGAAGATGCAGATTTATGGCTAAATCAATTTAAGTATTAAAATCTACAAGTTATAGGTAGTTCAAAATTCGCATAATTTTTATACTCAGCTGAGCAGAGCTCATAGAGTATATTGGTTTTGTTCGCATAACGGTATCTCGAAACGACATAAACTAATCGAGATAGATATAGACATCTATATATCAAAATGATCTGGGCCAAAAAAGAAATTCATTTAGCCATGTCCGTCCGTCCGTTTGTCCGAAAACATGATGACTAGAGTAAATTTTGAGTTATCTCAATGAAATTTGGTATAATAAGTTCATGCGAACTGATCTAAGATCGCTATTTAAAATGATCGAAATTGGACTATAGCCACGCCCACTTTTTCGATATAGAAAATTTCGAAAAGCCGAAAAAGTGCGATAATTCATTACCAAAGACGGATAAAGCGATGAAACTTGGTAGATGGATTGCCTTATGACGCAGAATAGAAAATTATTAAAATTTTGGACAATGGGCGTGGCACCGCCAACTTTTAAAAGAAGTTAATTTAAAAGTTTTCAAGCTGTAATTTGGCAGCTGAGTATGTAATGTTCGGTTACACCCAAACTTAGTCTTCCGAACTTGTTGAAACTTCATTTTTTCAAATGCTGTTTCAGATTTTCTTTCATAATAAAAATTTTTCACAATTTAAAGGAAAACCTAAAACACTTTTCGGAGAAGACATATAAGTTTTTTGTTCTAATACTCGAACTTTGTAACTGCATACCCAAAAAAACTCAACCCAGCAAACTATTTGAGTCAAAAAACAGTCACAGGGGAGTCCTAATTTGGATCGTTTACGCTCATTATGAGCTCACTTATCAGTCCGGAATGAATGTATTTCCCTTTTTGCGATGGTCACCCGATATAAGCATTGTTTCATATACGTTAAGAGTCAGAATAGGAGTCATATATGACACATATTGTACTCATAAACAGATAATTTTATGCACTTTATGAGAATATTAAAATACTCCTTTAAGACGGTTTTCAGACCAATACAGGAATGTTCCAAGCTTATACTATGTATGTAAAGACATTTATTTAACACTGGACTGCAAATCATTCCCGAACTCGTTTGGAACCGAATATTTGGTAGAAAGCCCTTAAAATAAACAAACTAAGAAAGCAGCATAGATGCTCCATAGGTAGGTCATCGATACCAGTGTAGCCAGCACTAAATGATTGCACAGGAGGTTGGCTGGCATGTCAGATAAGATGCAGAAACTTTCATCGGTAAAAATGTCAAAGCGTCTATGCCAAAAAAAAAAACAACTTTTCAATAGCTGTTGGAAATCAAGCTAGTTGTAATTGAATTTTTACTTAAGCCCAGAAAATGTTTGGAGTTAAAAATGACCCAGAAAGAAGTCATAATTTGGATAATCTACTACCATTATGAGTTCATTTATGAATCTGAAATAATTTTATTTCATTCATTACATGAGTCTAAATAGGAGTCCAACAAGACTCCTAGTACGCTCACAAAAAGCTCAGAATTTGCCT
Organism: Eurosta solidaginis; assembly: GCF_040869045.1. Taxonomy (NCBI): domain Eukaryota; kingdom Metazoa; phylum Arthropoda; class Insecta; order Diptera; family Tephritidae; genus Eurosta; species Eurosta solidaginis. The sequence continues at coordinate 255,300,407 of NC_090320.1, read as the reverse complement.
CTTATATGACTCTTTTTATGATAGCGAGTAAGACAAAAAATTACTTTTCGCTCCAGGATTTTTTCATATACTTATATCAGCGAAAAGAAAATATCTGTACAAAGTTTTTATCAAACTTCGTCAATTAATAATCTTCTTTCCTGTTTACGAAATTTTAAGAACGATTTTTTCCTACGAAATGGCTGGACGTGAGCTATATGTTTTATGCCGACATCCAACGACATCAGATGAGTTTTTACTGTGAAGCTTTTGATATCAGAAGTACACTCGGAGTGTTTGGCAAATCACTACCGAGGGTGCGACCTCGTTTAGGAAGACCTTTTTCCAATTGAAAAAACTTGTTTCTTAATTTTCGATGTTGCTTTGCCCGGGAATCGAACCCAGCAGCATCTTCATGTGGCAAGTGGCGCACGCTACCACCACCACACGAAAGTCGCACAAAGAATTTAATTGACAAAAAAGAGAAAAAAATCCACTGCTATTTTTGTGTTCGCTACTGTACATATGTATCTATAATGCCGCATATGACGGCGTGGAGTGTGAGTGCTTACTTTCGCGATACAAACAATGCAACTTTATTTTATAAACATATTTACTTACGTATGTGTCAGAGCGTGTGTGCTGTTTTGTGTTTGTAAGCTTGACAAAGTGCACATAAATTCTTGTGAATGCCAAGGATTTACAACTTGAATACATTAAGTGTCTCAAATGTGCATTTTCATAAGAACCATTGTGTGCACTTTCAAATGCAAAAGCTTTAATTTGAGTTTACTGGCACTATATTTGGCGTTAAAGTTGTTCAGTAGCGGGAAATTCCATAAACAGAATTATTGTTATGCACACTTTTTTATTCAACCGTTTTTATACTCAGTTGAGCAGAGCTCACAGAGTATATTAAGTTTGATTGGATAACGGTTGGTTGTACATATATAAAGAAATCGAGATAGATATAGACTTCCATATATCAAAATAATCAGGATCGAAAAAAAATTTGATTGAGCCATGTCCGTCCGTCCGTCCGTCCGTCCGTCCGTTAACACGATAACTTGAGTAAATTTTGAGGTATCTTGATGAAATTTGGTATGTACGTTTCTGAGCACTCATCTCAGATCACTATTTAAAATGAACGATATCGGACTATAACCACGCCCACTTTTGCGATATCGAAAATTTCGAAAAACCGAAAAAGTGCCATAATTCATTACCAAAGACGGATAAAGCGACGAAACTTGGTAGATGAGTTGAATTTATAACGCAGAATAGAAAACTAGTAAAATTTTGGATAATGGACGTGGCACCGCCCACTTTTAAAAGAAGGTAATTTAGAAGTTTTGCAAGCTGTAATTTGTCAGTCGTTGAAGATATCATGATGAAATTTGGCAGGGACGTTACTCCTATTACTATATGTACGCCTAATAAAAATTAGCAAAATCGGAGAAGGACCACGCCCACTTTAAAAAAAAAATTTTTTTAAAGTAAAAATTTAACAAAAAATTTAATATCTTCACAGTATATAAGTAAATTATGTCAACATTCAACTCCAGTAATGATATGGTGCAACAAAATACAAAAATAAAAGAAAATTTCAAAATGGGCGTGGCTCCGCCCTTTTTCATTTAATTTGTCTAGGATACTTTTAACGCCATAAGTCGAACAAAAATTAACCAATCCTTTTGAAATTTGGTAGGGCATAGATTTTATGATGCTAACTGTTTTCTGTGAAAAGGGGCGAAATCGGTTGATGCCACGCTCAGTTTTTATACACAGTCGTTTGTCTGTCCTTCCGCATGGCCGTTAACACGATAACTTGAGCAAAAATCGACATATCTTTAATTAACTTAGTTCACGTACTTACTTGAACTCACCTTATCTAGGTATGAAAAATGAACGAAATCCGACAATGACCACGCCCACTTTTCGATATCGAAAATTACGAAAAATTAAAAAATGCCATAATTCTATACCAAATATGAAAAAAGGGAATAAACATGGTGAGGTAATTGGATCGGTTTATTGACGCGAAATATAACTTTAGAAAAAACTTTATAAAATGGTTGTGACACCTACCATATTAAGTAGAAGAAAATGATAAAGTTCTGCAGGGCGAAATAAAAAACCCTTAAAATCGTGGCAGGTATTACATATATAAATAAATTAGCGGTATCCAACAGATGATATTCTGGGTCACCCTGGTCCACATTTTGGTCGATATCTGGAAAACGCCTTCACATATACAACTACCACCACTCCCTTTTAAAACTCTCATTAATACCTTTAATTTGATACCCATATCGTACAAACACATTCTAGAGTCACCCCTGGTCCACCTTTATGGCGATATCTCGAAAAGGCAAACACCTATAGAACGAAGGCCCACTCCCTTTTAAAAATACTCATTAACACCTTTTATTTGATACCCATATCGTACAAACAAAGTCTAGAATCACCCCTGGTCTACCTTTATGGCGATATCTCGAAAAGGCGAACACCTATAGAACGAAGGCCCACTCCCTTTTAAAATACTCATTAACACCTTTCGTTTGATACCCATATTGCACAAACGAATTCTAGAGTCACCCCTGTTCCACCTTTATGACGGTATCTCGAAACGGCGTCCACCTATGGAACTAAGGAACTAAGGATTACTCCCTTTTAAAATACTCATTAACACCTTTCTTTTGATACCCATATTGTACAAACAAATTCTAGGGTCACCCCTGCTCCACCTTTATGGCGATATCTCGAAACGGCGTCCACCTATGGACCTAAGGATTACTCCCTTTTAAAATACTCATTAACACCTTTCTTTTGGTACCCATATTGTACAAACAAATTCTAGGGTCACCCCTGTTCCACCTTTATGGCGATATCTCGAAAAGGCGACCGCCTATACAACAACCACCACTCCCTTTTAAAACCCTCATTAATACCTTTAATTTGATACCCATATCGTACAAACACATTCTAGAGTCACCCCTGGTCCACCTTTATGGCGATATTTCGAAACGGCGTCCACCTATAGAACTAAGGCCCACTCCCTTTTAAAATACTCATTAACACCATTCGTTTGATACCCATATTGTACAAACAAATTCTAGAGTCAACCCTGATACACCTTTATGGCGGTATCCCTAAATGGCGTCCACCTATAGAACTATGGCCCACTCCCTCATAAAATACTCTTTAATGTCTTTCATTTGATACACATGTCATACAAACACATTCCACGGTTTCCCTCGGTTGATTTTCCTACATGGTTATTTTCCCTTATGTTGTCACCATAGCTCTCAACTGAGTATGTAATGTTCGGTTACACCCGAACTTAACCTTCCTTACTTGTTTTAGTTTGAGTTAAAGCTGATATTTTTTTATATTTATATTTAAAACAAGTCGAGGTGTCTCAGTTCGGGTGTAGCCGAACAATATATACTCAGCGTGAGCTTCAATTGTACATTTCATTTCAGATAAATGCATTGTGAATTCACACAAGTTGCGAATGTTTGATAAAAACGTTCAAAATAGTAAATAGCCTCGATCACCTGTTCAATCGCTGTTCGATTACTTGAATCATTTGCTCAATAGTGTTTTTGAAACTGTTTTGTAGACGACTGATATATTGCATTATTTAAATATTTTAAAATGTTTGCTTAACTGACTGCTCAAATTTAATCTATTAACTAAATTTTAGAAAAGAATATTAATATGTAGTCTGATATTCTGTATACACATTTAAAAGAAAAGTTTATTTGAAACACAAATGGGCAATTCATGGAACTTCAATTTAATAACCGCGAGAAAAAAAAAAAAAACAAACCTTTCATCCATTCCGTGGCAATTCACGACAGCCATTCTCCCTGTCTGCTATTATTTGACAGGTAGGTAAGGCAATGGAGGAATAGAAAGATTTTTGTATGCATTCACAATGGATAAATTACTTTTCTACATAACACATGGCACCGCACGTTAAAAAAAAAATATCTCCCGGTTTCCTCTTACAATAAAACTTGATAAGTGAAATGTCATTGATTTAAAACAATTTTTTGTTAAGTTATAGCTTATTATTCTAGTCCACGACCTTTTTAAACTTGTTTTATATCTAATTTGCCGTGCTCTTTAACCGATCTCGTCCATTTTTTTTTTTTTTTTTGAAATATTTCCGTCTATAGGCAAAATTTGTGTACCCAATTTTATTACAATCCGTTAATGTTTCTTCGAGTTATGGCTCTCGTAACATGGAAAATTGCTTAGTCATAAAAAGGGCGGTGGCACGCCCATTTTTTTTTTTTATTTAAAGTTTTTCTTATTTATTGTTATAAATCCACTTGGGAAATGAAATACCATTGAAATAAAGCTCCTTTTTGCAAAGATATAGCTTATTTTAAAAGTATTTTTATTTGCCTTCAAATATTATAATTTATTAAATTTTTTTGAGCTCGAGGCAGTTTAAAAAATTGAAACACAGTTTAAATTTTTATATTTCAATTTTATTTGGTCGATATTTCGATCTTATTCTGAGATCATCCTCAGGAAACAATTGAATATGTTTTACCGACTGCTGATATAGCTTATTTTATTCGTCCCCGAGCCTTTTAAAAATCTTTTGTATAAAATGGGGCGTGGTCCTTAACCGATTTCGTTAATTTTTATTCAAAGCATGCCTTATTGTAAAGACAACCTCTCTTTTGTTACGATAGTTTTAACGGTTTTTGATTTGTGGTTAATAATATTTGTAAAATTGATTTTATCACAAGTGGGCGGTGCCGCGCCTATTTTAAACATTTTTTTTTCAAATTTTTATCAAAAGTCTCAATATCCACATGTCAAATTTCAACACTCTAGGTGCATTATTCACTAAATAATCAGGTTTTTGTGTGTTTCCAAAACGTTATATATATAAAAAGTGGGCGTGGTTATCATCCGATTTCGCTCATTTTCAATACCATCTATTCTGAGTCCAGATAAGCTCGTGTACAAAATTTGGTGAAGATATCTCAATATTTACTCAAGTTATCGTGTTAACGGACGGACGGATGGACATGACTCAATCAAATTTTTTTTCGATCCTGATGATTTTGATATATGTAAGTCTATATCTGTGCAAAGCACGCTGAGTATAAAAATTTAAATTGTGCATTGCCAACTGTAATGCTCCGTTAACAAAACGCGAACCAAACATTCACCGACAAATGTCGACATTTTGACAGCTGGCGGAAGAAGTGCAAGCCAATTAATGAGGGGAAATTGTGCGCGCCAAACTGACACCAATGCACTTGCTGTTGGTGTTATTGTTGTTGTTGAATGAAGTGAGATTTTGCAAATATGCGAATTTGAATGCATTTCAATAATTAAAAGTTTCATTGCGTTTGTTTTAGGTTTGTTTACAGCCAAATTCGATATTCTACTATTTATGTGTTTGTGATGATGAATTGATTGAATCGAGTTGATTGATCGAATTAAAAGCATATAATAAAATTATACTAGTTTATGTATTTGCAATAGAGCGCGTATTGCGATTCATGTCGAAAATATTGTTCAAAATGTTCTGAAACGCATATTTACCTTGGGAAACTTTCAAAAATTGGGAAAATTTTTTTCTTCAACACCGTTCAATTTTTATAAGCGATAGATTATTTTATACACGGTTAAATATTTTGGTCTATATTTATGACCAGGTTTTAAATACAAAGCTTGCAAAGGTGAAAACGGAATGAGCTCGTATGACTGATTTTGAATTGAATTATTTGGTTTAAGATTTAGTCCAGAAAATTTCTAATTTTCAAACTTCTGTACTTTAAACACAACCCAGCCAGCATTCTTTGAAAAGCCGCCATGATTAAAAACGTTCAAATTTAAAAGTATTTTTATACGAAATTTAATGTATCGTCGGGAGAAATGTAATTATTCTTGAATAATAATTTATGGTTCCTATTTCGAAATGCTTTTTATTCCTATTTGATATCATTGTAAAATTGAAATTTAATTGTTCATAATAGAGCTTGCGATTTCTCGAAAATGTTCGAGAAGAGATTTCTCGCGAGTCTCGCCTTCTGGCGAGATTCTCGAATCTTGAGTTACTCGTAAGGCTCACGAGCTTTCCGACATACATACAAATTAATCGATTGAGTGGCTGTTTTATATAGAGCATACGATTTCTTCTGGAGCACAAGCCAAAATTACTGAAAAACCACAAGTAAAAAACCCCGAAATGTATAGAATATTGCCAAATCAGCGACTGAATTGAAAGTCGAGAGGATCGCGAGTATTACCAGTAATTCGAAATTCGAGAATCTCGCGAAGCTTACGAGGAATTCGAGAATCTCGCGAGCCTTACGAGTAATTCGAGATTCAAGAAACTCGCGAGAAGCCGTGTTCTTGATGTCTCGTTGAAAAATAAAATATTGCGAAGAAAGTTATATGTATAATAAATATGTTTTGAGTTAAATATCATTGAAACAATATAATAAAAAAAAAAGTCCCAAGTAAAAAAAAAACCAAGTGTATATAAATACTGTCCATACAACGATTAAGTAAGAATGTCGAGAATCTCGCGAGATTTACGAGTGCTTCGAGACACGAGAATATCGCGAGAAGTCGAGCTCTCGATTTCTCGGGTTTCGAAAATCTCGCTTGTGTTCGAGAAGAAATCGTAAGCTGTAGTTCATAATAATATTTGATTGCTTTTCACAGTCACTTTCTGACCATATACGTGAACATATTCCAATCGTTTTGTTTGAGATTTTTAATACGATGCATTTATTCGTAATATCACAAATAAGATACTACATTAAAATATTATTTCATCAGGGGAAAAAGCATGCGGTAGTGAGCTATTTGAACCAAAGGCAATTCGCAAACAACCCTGACCGATATACACCTGCGACTACAACATCCAACATCAGCTATGATCGTCGACATCTTAAATATGATATGGTACGGGATGTTGCAGACATATCTAGGTATGTCAAGAGAGTTTCACTTACCTGGAGTTCAAATAGTTCAGAACCTTTGTACTGTCCAACCATTATGTATTTCTGGGAAGCCGAAGGTGGAGAAATGGTTGGAGACATCTTCGGTTACGAGCAGGGTTTACATTATTTATTGTCTTGAAGAATATCTTTTGTATAAATAATACTGTTTTTATATATTTTTTCTGACCTACATGATTGAAAAAATTTGTGTATGTGGAAAAAATAAGATTTTCAATGAAAAGTAAAATTTAAACAAGTGTAAAACTCATCATTCAGTCAACAAAGATTCAAAAATCTGAATAAAAGTATTTATATTTGATTATTTCTTTTGTTCAATTGTATTATAACTTATTATTTTTCAGAGAGAGTAATGAAATTGTATTGATTTGTAGGAAAATGCAAAATTTATTCACCTAAATGCTGAGTGGGAATTATATAAAAGTTGATCAGAAAAGTTTAAAAACGTGGAATGGGTAAAATATATTAAGTTTAAGATTTAAACTTTTCAACGAAAAATTTATTCTTCAAGTATCTGGACCTAAATTAAAACCAAATTATCTTAAAAATTGCTTTAAACTAATTAGTGGTTTTAGAAAGACCATGAACAAGTAAGAAAGTCTAGGTTTGGGTGAAATTAAATACCCAGCTGTGCACTTGAAACGCTGTTGTTTTTTGCTTTGTGTGGTTAATGGTGTTATGTGCAATAATACAAATATTTCTCTAATCTGAACTCATTTTAGGCGGAAAAAAAGCAAAAAGGATACAGAGGCACTTGAGCGGGTAACAACGCTGTATAATTGTTGTAGCTATGAAAAAAACTGTTTGTGCCAAATTTCGCTAGGGTTGGGAGATGTTTGTTCGACTTATGGCATTGAAAGTATTTAGAGTTATAAAAAAAACGGGTGTGTTACAACCATTTTCAAAATTTGTTTAAGTTTTGTTCTTAGCTCAATCACTACTACTGAGTTAGAATATTAGTCAAATGTAGTTAAATTCTATAGAGTTATTTCAAACTTTGTTAAAGTTAGATCTTAAGGAAAAGTGGGCATGGTTTTTAACCGATTTTGTTTCACTTAACTCAGTTTATAGAATTTGGTAAGGATAGTGTTTTCCCAAATTTTAATGTGATATCTTTAACGGCTTTTGATTTACGTCTTGTTAAACTTTTAAATTTTCTTCTTTTAAATGTGGGTGGAATTTAGGTTTTATGTCATGAGCCCAATCCACCTACTAAATTTCATTAACTTAGCGGTATTCCCTTTTGAATTATCTAATTTTTTTCATTTTAATAAATTTTCTATATCGAAAAGTGGGCGTGGTTATCATTCGATTTCGCTTTCATTTTCAAAACCAATATATTCTCTAGTCTAGATAAGCTCGTATACCGAATTTTGTGAAGATATCTCAATATTTGCTCCAGTTATCGGTTTACCGGATGGATAGACGGACGGACATGGCTTGATCAAATTTTTTTTCGTTACTGATAATTTTGATTTATCGAAGTCTATATCTCGATCCATTTATTATCTGTACAACCAACCGTTATCATATCAAAGTAATAATACCGTGTGTACAAGTACACAACTGCCAAGCGAATCTCTTTGCCCCCATCGGTACAACTGAACCGGATGAAGATGGCTGTAGGGATTGCCATCTGTGGGTTGCTCCTCCATAGATGGGCCTCGAAATGTTGGGCAAAATCAAATGTTGGGCGTTTGCACAGTAGCACGATCTTTCTGGCCGAAAGTAGATGGGAGGATGCCTGGCGAAATAACTGGGTTCCCTAAGGCTCACCTATAAATGGCATTTGGGGTTTTGACATGGTCCCATGGGTATCCATGCGGTACGACTCAATATACTGGAAACTCCATCCTGCTGCAGCTGTACGGAAGATGATGAGGTGGGAATCACCAAATCACTTTATGCTTGATTGCCCAACTTTTGCCAGAACTAGGCGAAAGTACTTGGGTTAAATTTATCACTAGCAGTGAACCCTCACTGCGACGCTATAAAACTTCCAACAACTACTATGAATCGATGCTTTGTACGCCTAAGGCTGTGTCATACACTTCTGACTCACCAACACCACCTGACAAAGTCTCCGCAGTCAATCTGCAACTTCTGCAATAAAACAGATTAACCATATGCCATTTACTTCTACATTATCCTGGCCTATCCGCCATACGTTCGTCAACATTCGAAGACTCAGACCCAACCCATATTCTAAGAGTTTATTCGGAACAGATTATTTAAAGAATGTCCAATTCTTTTAAAGAACTAAACTAAACTAATATCTAATACATTATAATATCCATGATACCATCAACCAAATTTTAAACCTGTTTAAGCCAATCGCCCTGGTAGCTAGTGCAGATAAATTAGGTTAGTTTGTAATTTTAATTATATTTTAACAATAAATAATAATAATAATAAATTTGTCACTAGATTTTGATATGAGCGTGACAAAGGTTATCTTTCAGCCCTCAAAAAAGATCTCAGTGAAAGAGAAAGTGCATTGCTTGAGCAAAAACTTAAAATGCACTTTGAGCTTTTGAAGTAACTGGTAGCACTTGAAATTTTACCCATAGAAAGTAAAAAAGTGTAAAATCTAAAGCTGTTCAAACAGTAGTACACACTTACTTCACCGTCAGCGTTGTCTGAAACAAAGCTCGATTTGAAGAAGTCTGCAAATAAGTGTGCAGATTCAACAGAAAACTTGCAGATCAATTTATTCTAAGACATTGAAGATGGTGTACACGACGACGACTGTTTAAAATTACCAAAATTCCAAAGTGCAGTGATATTTTCTTCAAAAACCTTTAATAAACTTATTATAAGGAAATTTGTTTAGGCATTCTCCTGCAAAATCACCATATCTTCTAAATAATTTACAAAACTTTCTTTGCCAGATTTTTGAGTTTGATCAACTATACCACGGCAATTTAAACTTTTTTTAGGATATTGTAGAATGCGTAGAATTGAGATTTCCAAGATTTTATATTTGAATAATTCGAAACATTCTCAATAATTTTACCATTAAAAAAACGCTTCTTAATCTGAGAAAAAGTTTACCCTACTTATATAAGAAAAGTCGCATTCATTAAAATCAAAACTCAACTTTATCTAGAATCATTCCCAGCAGCTGGATTACAAAATCAAAGCTATGCCTTTCAGACGCACTTTGCCAAAATTGGCTCCAAATTTTCAAATTTACAGACTTTCAAAAATTTATGTTTGTTATACTCAGTTGAGCAGAGCTCACAGAGTATATGAACTTTGATTGGATAACGGTTGGTTGTACAGGTATAAAGGAATCGAGGTAGATATAGACTTCCATATATCAAAATCATCAGTATCGAAAAAAAATTCGATTGAGACATGTCCGTCCGTCTGTCCGTCCGTCCGTCCGTCCGTTAACACGATAACTTGAGTAAATTTTGAGGTATCTTGATGAAATTTGGTATGTAGGTTCCTGAGCACTCATCTCAGATCGCTATTTAAAATGAACGATATAAGACTATAATCACGCCCACTTACTTGGTAAGTGAGTTGAACTTATGACGCAGAATAGAAAACTAGTAATATTTTGGACAGTGGGCGTGCACCGCCCACTTTTAAAAGAAGGTAATTTAGAAGTTTTGCAAGCTGTAATTTGGCAGTCGTTGAAGTTATCATGATGAAATTTGGCAGGAACGTTACTCTTATTACTGTATGTATGCTTAATAAAAATTAGCAAAAAAAATTTTTTTTAAAGTAAAATTTTAAAAGAAAAGTTAATATCTTTACAGTATATAAGTAAATTATGTCAACATTCAACTCCAGTAATGATATGGTGCAACAAAATACAAAGATAAAAGAAATTTTCAAAATGGGCGTGGCTCCGCCATTTTTCATTTAATTTGTCTAGGATACTTTTAATGCCATATGTTGAATAAAACATTACCAATGCTTGTGAAATTTGGTAGATGCTTAGATTCTAGGACGATAACTGTTTTCTGTGAAAAAGGGCGAAATCGGTTTGAAGCCACGCCCAGTTTTTATACACGGTCGACCGTCTGTCCTTCCGCTCGGCGGTTAACACGATAACTTGAGCAAAAATCGATATATCTTTACTAAACTCAGTTCACGTACTTATCTGAACTCACTTTATATTGGTGTAAAAAATGGCCGAAATCCGACCATGACCACGCACACTTTTTCGATATCGAAAATTACTAAAAATGAAAAAAAAAATGCCATAATAATATACAAAATACGAAAAAAGGGATGAAACATGGTAATTGGATTGGTATATTGGCGCAAAATATAACTTTAGAAAAAACATTGTAAAATGGGTGTGACACCTACCATATTAAGTAAAAGAAAATGAAAAAGTTTTTTAGGGCGAAATCAAAAGCCCTTTGGAAGGATAACTGTTCGTGGTATTACATATATAAATAAATTAGTGGTACCCGACAGATGATGTTCTGGGTCACCCTGTTCCACATTTTGGTCGATATCTCGAAAAGGCGTCCACCTATATAACTAAGGCCCACTCCCTTTTAAAATACTCATCTACACATTCATTTGATATCCATGTCATACAAAAAAATTCTAGAGTCACCCCTGGTCCACCTTTATGGCGATATCTCGAAAAAGCGTTCTCCCATAGAAGTTAGGCCCACTCCCTTTAAAATACTCATTAACACATTCATTTGATACCCATATCATACAAAAAAATTCTAGAGTCACCCCTGGTCCACCTTTATGGCGGTATCCCCAAATGGCGTCCATCTATAGAACTATGGCCCACTCCCTCTTAAAATACTCTTTAATACCTTCCATTTGATACACGTGTCATACAAACACATTCCAGGGTTACCCTAGTTTCATTTTACTACGAGGTGATTTTCCCTTATTTTGTCTCCATAGCTCTCAACTGAGTATGTAATGTTCGGTTACACCCGAACTTAGCCTTCCTTGCTTGTTTTTACGTTAATTTTAGACAGCTTCAATAACCGCACCTTGAAATTGTTTAAACTGTTGACCCACTTTTATATTTGCATGTAAGTGATGGCTTACGGCCTTACATTCCCCTATATCAGCAAGTAAGCTTGAATACTAGGCCTCTGCTTCAGCCAAACAACCAAACAGAAATTGTGTAAACTACACTTGACTGCATTTTAAACACCGCAATTAGGTGAAAGGCATTTGCAACTTCAACCAGTACCGGTTACCGCTGAACAACACAGTAAATGGTCCTAAATGTAGGTAAAGTGGATGCAAGTGTGTAGCTGGAGTTTGACGTTACTCGACATATTTTCATGCTAACCTACGATTTCAGAAATAGGAAAAAAATTATACCTGTACTTGCGTATCATTAAATAGAAAGCGAGTGAGCATTGTTGATGTAAATGCTGTTAAATATGGCTATGAATTGCGATCATTTCCAGTAATCGAAATTGGGAGGAACACATATTCCAATACTCCAATACAAACGAATATGCGTGTTTGACCCATCTAATACAAAGAAAAGCACACAAGATTTTAAAAGGTGTAAATATTTGATGTGAGGGTGTTGAAAAGCAGCTTGTATTTGCTAAACATCATATACAAGGGAACATATTTTAACGGCAGCTGATAATTGCAAAACAATCGCCTTGATAACCTTTGCTGATGATATGGAAAAATACTCCTACAAGGATGCAAATCAATGCTGGTGTTGTTGTTATTGCTACATGATACCAAGAGAAAATAAAAATCTTAACGTTGCGCTATAATCGTTAGCCATATACCATGTAGTAGATAAGGTTGGACCAGATACTTACTCTTAGCTACCCCTCCTTGAAACAGAGCCGTAGACTTATATCGATTATTTCGCTGTCATAGCACAAATCTGAGAAAAAGCCCTTTCTGCCTTGCATCATCTAATGTAGCTCCATAAGTCTAATACTTCAGCAATGTCTAGCTCTACAAACTGCCATTAAAGAACTTTCTGTATTCCACATTTAGTTTGCGCTGAGCAGGAAATATTTTTTATCAGAAACGCAATTTTCAGTTTTTCCGCTGTGGCATTGAGCCACATTCACTGCTGTGCTGAACAGCAATTTTGGTTTGCTTATAATATGTTGCATTCTGATTCAAGGTTCGATTCGAGCTCAAGGCCAGAACAATAATTTTTTTCTAATGATAATTATTTTTAATTTTTAATTTTTCTAAATTTGAAAAATTATATTTTGTTTTTGGAATAGTAAATAGGAAATTTTTCAGACAACGTTGAATTCTCTAAAACCCCATTGTCTATAGAGTTTATCGGAAAAGATGATTTATTTTTAATAAGTAAACATCAATAATTATATTGATTCCTGGTTACAGGAATGCTGAGAGCAAAGAACTTGTAAAGGCAGGGACACAGCTGGATGCTTTGGAGGTGATAGATCACATCAATCAAGAGTACATACCTACACAACAGATTCCAAAATATAGAAGTCACCAACTGGGCCTTTTCAGACTCTTGCAGTATAACCGAGCGTACTTTAACGACCAAAGAAGAGATAAGGGGACTTGCTAATTAGGATAAGGAAGGAAATCTTAAGAATCGCTTCTACAATCCCGGAGCACTAGCTTTTTGGCCTGCTCGTTGAGGAAATGTAGATTTATTTTAGCAGAAGTTGCAGGAGGTGCGGCGAGGAGGATAGCAAAGAAAGAGTTATGCACCACCTGTACAAATGTCCAACTCTAGAGGTTCCAACTCATTAGCTTCCCAACCATGTGCAGTTTTATAATGCTGGAACTTAACCAAGTGGGTAAAAGCTACGCAAAAGATCTCAGTATAAAATAAAAATAAAAAAACCAAAATGAAAAATAAAAATAAATAAAACAAGTAAGGAAAGCTAAGTACGGGAAAGGAACATTACATACTCAGCTGAGAGCTTTCGATACAAAATAAAGGAAAATCACAATTTAGCAAAATGAACCTAGGGTAACCCTGGAATGTTGTTGTATGACATGTGTATTAAATGGAAGGTATTAGAGAGTATTTTAAGAGAGAGTAGGCCATAGTTCTATGGATGGACGCCATTTAGGGATATTGCCATAAAGGTGGACTAGGGCTGACTCTAGAATTGGCTTGTACGATACGGGTATCAAATGAAAAGTGTTAATGAGTATCTTATAAGGGAGTGATCCTTAGCTCCATAGGTGGACGCCGCTTCGAGATATCGCCATAAAGGTGGACCAGGGGTGACTCTAGAATGTGTTTGTACGATATGGGTATCAAATTAAAAGTATTAATTAGGGTTTTAAAAGCGAGTGGCCCCTAGATGTATATGTGAAGACGTTTTCGCGATATCGATCAAAATGTGGACCAGGGTGATACAGAAAATCATTTGTCGGGTACTGCTAATTTATTTGTATATGCAATACCACGAACCGTATTCCTGCCAAGATTCCAAGGGCTGTTGATTTCGCCCTGCAAAACTTTTTCATTTTTTTCTTCTTAACATGGTAGGTGCCATACCCATTTTACAAAGTTTTTTCTAATGTTATATTTCGCGTCAATAAACCAATCAAATTACTATGTTTCATCCATTTTTTCGTATTTGGTATATAATTATGGCATTTTTTTCATTTTTAGTAATTTTCGATATCGAAAAAGTGGGCGTGGTTATAGTAGGATTTCGGCCATTTTTTATACCAAGATAAGGTGGGTTAAGATAAGTACGTGGACTAAGTTTAGTAAAGATATATCGGTTTTTGCTCAAGTTATCGTGTTAACGGAATAGCGGAAGGACAGACGGTGGACTGTGTATAAAAACTGGGAGTGGCTTCAACCGATTTCGGCCATTTTCACAGAAAACAGTTACCATCATAGAGTCTATGCCCCTACCAAATTTCAGAAGGATTAGTATATTTTTGTTCGACTTATGGCATTAAAAGTATCCTAGACAAATTAAATGAAAGAGTGCGGAGCCACGCTCATTTTGAAATTTTCTTTTATTTTTGCATTTTGTTGCACCATATTATTGGAGTAGAACGTTGACATAATTTTCTTATATACTGTAAATATATTAAATTTTTTGTTAAAATTTGACTTTAAAAAAATTTTTTTTTAAAAAAGTGGGCGTGTTCTTGTCCAAAATCTTACTAATTTTCTATTCTGCGTCATAAGATCAACCCACCTACCATGTTTCATCGCTTTATCCGTCTTTGGAAATGAATTATCGCATTTTTTCGGTTTTTAGAAATTTTCGATATCGAAAAAGTGGGCGTGGTTATAGTTCGATATCGTTCATTTTAAACAGCGTTCTGAGATGAGTGCCCAGGAACCTACATACCAAATTTCATCAAGATACCTCAAAATTTACCCAAGTTATCGGGTTAACGGGCAGACGGACGGACGGACATTGCTCAATCAAATTTTTTTTTCGATACTGATGATTTTGATATATGGAAGTCTATATCTATCTCAATTCCTTTATACCTGTACAACCAACCGTTTTCCAATCAAAGTTAATATATTCTGTGAGCTCTGCTCAACTGAGTATAAAAAGGGAGAAGTCTCAAATTGTTGTTGGTTCAGAGTGAAATAGGTTGCCATTTATGGAAAAGGCTTTCCATGTATAGTATAAAAGAAAAATGTGCCTTATTTCTTGCACTTCAATATTGGTGTTAGGGTATGGACATTATCCAGAGATTTTTTCCTCTGAGATTTTTATCAAAGATTTCTTAAGAAATAAGGGGTTGCGATAGTGAACACGCTTGAATGTTTCGACTAATGCCGTCTATGGTAGCAGAGGCAGTGTGAGCCACCACCCGGTTGGAAAAACCAATTGGAAATTGGTTGTGTTTTGCTTGGTAGTGATTGTTATAAGGCGAACACACACATTTTGAAGGTTAAGGGGAGTGCCGAGGATATAGGCAGTGCTTTCACTGATCTGGACTCGGTACGACTCGACAGCAGAATATAGTAAATTTAGCCAGTTAGGTGCGGAAATTAGTTTTATTACCCTCAAATCTTCGTCTTTCGATTTTACTCGCCCATCTGATGATTCTATCAAATGCTATATAGGGGAATAGAGTTGGCTTTTCGACCTAAGCGTACAGTTGGTAAGTTATGAATTTGGCTTGATAAGCGAAAGATGGGAACGTAAACATGAATTATTTGGCTAAATACAACTCGTCGTCACCCATACAAATAATACAGCTAGAATTATGAGAAGCTTGAATTTCTATGGAGAAATGCCCCGTTAACCCTTCACTCACCAATAAAAGATAGATCTGAGGGAAAACTTGTAGTCTCGCCGGGCGCGTGGTTAATGTCCAGAAGGATCTTGATATATAGAAAGAGATGGTGTCAGCTCAGCCCTTGCTAAATTATCCTCGGCACACCTTCCCTCGAAACCCCTATTGGCATCCATTTTTTATTACAAGTGCTAGCCTATGATAACAGATCAGCGCGAAAGACCATATAAGTTTCATTTTCAATGTTATTTATAGTGATTTGGGTGCCAAGCATTCTGATCCGCTCCACATGGCTTCCAATTGAGAAGTCAAGCGTGAATATCCCAATCACTATTTAGAGGTGGGGCATAGGTGTTGTTGTTGTTACAGCTGAAAACACTCCTCAAGAGTTAGGGAAGTGTTGCGGATGTGGGCGGTCTTCGTCCTATGAATAAGAATACCGTACTCTTCGGTACTAGCAAATTTTGATACTAGCTCGATTATCAGAGGCACGCCTTTTTTGACCTTTCAAGCCATTGAGTGAGTATACTTAAGTCGCTTCTTATGACAGGCATGCTTACTGCGGCAGTATATTAATTTTGTTCGCATAACGGTACCCTGTAACGGCATAAACTAATCGAGATAGATATAACTTCTATATATCAAAATGATTTGGGCGAAAAAACAAATTTATTTAGCCATGCCGTCCGTCCGACTGTCCGTAAACACGATAACTTGAGTACATTTTGAGGTATCTTGATGAAATTTGCTATGTAAGTTCCTGGTCACTCAGATCGCTATTTAAAATGAACGAAATTGGGGTATAACCCCGCCCACTTTTTCGATATCGAAAATTTCGAAGAACCGAAAAACTGCGATAATTCATTATCAAGGACAGAAAAGCGATGGCGACTTGGTAGGTGGCTTGACTTTATGGCACCGCCCACTTTTAAAAGAAAGTAATTTAAAAGTTTTGCAAGCTGTAATTTGGCAGTCGTTGAAGATATCATGATGAAATTGGGCAGGAACGCTACTCCAGTTACTATATGAGATAACGAACACGCCAACTTTTTAAAAAAAATAATTTTAAAAGTCAAATTTTAACCAAAAAATTGAATATCTTTACAGTATATGGGCAAATCCCAAAAACTTTTACTTTTTTGGATACTCGGGTTTTACACACGGGCAAAAAACTTAAAGCCAGAAAAAAGTACAAGGGCATTAGGTTTGACACTTTAACTATCCGATCTGATGATTTTAAAAATCAAGAAAGTTGATAAAGTTTTTGCAGAACTGCGAAACGTAAAAAACGTCGAATTTTACACTTTTTCAAGCGATACCCTTGATATTTTTTTTTGAATTATTTCGATAAAATTTTGAGGCATCACTGAAACGCTATGGAATTCAAACTAAATATAATTTTTGAGACGGAGATTCTAAAGGTGTGAGCAAGATTAATGTGCCCCTCCAATACTCAAAACTATCATCAATCAAAATAGCGATACTTTTTTTTATCATTTTCAATATTGAGAGTTTTTTACTTATAGCTTTTTGAAGGAAACGGAGTATTGAAATTTGGATTATGCACGATAATAGCCTATCAGGGACTAAAAATACGTGGGGCTTCAAATCCGATGTGCCCCTATCAGTTTTGAAGGTAGAGGCAGAAAAGTGGAAGCACTTGGTTGGGTAAATTTTTTTCAGGAGCATGTTTTTTCGTGGGCACAGCTACAATTTTACTTTTTTCACTTCATACCCCTTTGTTAATTTTTTCTCTATATCACTGTAGTATACCATCAATTGCTTCATCTTGGAATATTCACGCAAGGAAAGTTATTGATGTTTGTACATGGGGCAAATATACGAAATTTCCGACAAAAATTGGCAATCGTCAAAAAGTGCAGAACATTTTTTTTTGTATTTTTTAAACCAGTTTTTATTTAAAAGTAAATGAAAATAAACACAAATTTGGTACAAAAAAAAAATAAAATTTTTTTCTACACTTTTAGACGATTGCCAATTTTTGGCGAAAATTTCGTATATTTGCCCCATGTACAAACATCAATAACTTTCCTTGAGCGAATATTCCAAGGTGAGGCAATTGATTGTATACTACTGTGGTGTAGAGAAAAAATTAACAAACGGGTATGAAATATTTGACGGTTACCCGGTTTCATATTTTTGCCGATATCTCTAGAACGGGGTTTCGGGTTTCAACAAAGTTTTACCTAAATATACCCCATATAGGTATATATATTCTGATAAAATTTCAACACAATCGGTTAAGAATTGTTTAAATAAGTAAAAAAATTTAAGGTTTGCCGGGTTTATATTTTTATCAATATCTCCAAAACCGGATCTCGGGTATTAAAAACTTTTACCTAAACATACTTCGTTCACATATCTATATGTTTTTAAAGTTTCAAAAGAATCGGTAGAAAGGTGTTAAAATAAATGTGTTGCAAACTTTGCAATAAAAAATATTTGGCGGTTATTCGGTTTTATATTTTTACCGATATCTACAAAACCGGGTCTCGTGTATCAAAAAAATTTTACATAGCTAACAGCCATATATATCTCCATATTTTGTTAAAATTTCGATATAATCGGTACAGAAGTTTTGAAATAAATGTATATTTAACATTGCGACCTCAATTTATATATATTTTTATCGATCTTTTGACAATAGGGGGACTCATGAAAGCATATAAACTTATAAGGTTTAAAATTATATCCATTTACACACGCGGTTATATGAACGCTCCTAGTAATACTTTTGATAAACTTGATTGTTTATCAGCTGCATTATTGCCAAATAAAAGTTTTTTGATTGTTATACAAATTAAAAAATGCCAAGATTAAGTGAAAAATCAAAACTAAATTCCTTTACTTGCTGATGTTGGAGATTTCTGATGAAAATGCCTGCTGTAATGTCTGCAAGGTTGCATTCCTTTGAGTTTACCGCGTTTACGCAATGCAATGTGCGCGTAAATTTATACAAATTGTGTAAATGATTTTTCATACAAAATTTGACAGCTCGTTTACGCACTAGATAAATTTATACGTTTACACACTTTATAAGGCATTTATACGGTTACATGAGTCCCCCTAATATCTTTTTGAGGCATTATATAAGACGAGTAACGGCGACGCAGTATAGCTCCAATTAACCCCTCAATTTTGCGTGATACCATGTTTCAAAAAAAAAAGATAAAATAAAAAAAAAAAAAAATGATATTATGCAATAAAATACAAAAATAAAATAAAATTTCGGCGTGTGCCCGCCCTTTTACATTTAATTTGTCTAGAATACTTTTAATGCCATAAGTGGAACAAAAATTTACCAATCCTTGTGAAATTTAGTAATACTATGTTCAAATAGAAAAACAAATTGAGGAAATTTCTGTTTAAATTGGGTGGTGTTCATACAACTCAATTTAACTAACACAATAGTAATTTTATAGCTGGTTGGCTCACCTCTACAGCAACAACATGCCCTTGTTCAGACTGTGAAAATATTAAAATTTAAAATTTTTGTGTGTTGTAAGAAAATGTGTTCAATGTTTTGGTTTAATTTTGAGTTTGCCATCTTCTTTTGACAATCCTTACTCCAGTGAAATGAAAAAAATAAAATCAGCTGATGAGATGAGCCAACCATATAGTTGAGCCATGCGTAAGTGACGTTTAAATCTACACAAAAAACAAAATTTACAAGGTTGCATTTGCAGTTTGAAACAATTTATTAGGCATTTTTTTAAATTGGCAATTTATTATTACAATTTATTATATGATAAATTGCGCAAGAAATTGCCCAAATGGTATAAATTGCCAAATTGGTGTGTGTTTGTACCTAGCATAAGGGCATAGCTTCTATGCCGATAACTGTTTTCTGTGAAAATGGGCGAAATCGGCTGCAGCCACGTCCATCTTTTATTCCGTCGACCGTCTGTCCTTCCGCTCGGCCGCTAACACGATAACTTGACCAAAAATCGATATATCTTTAATAAACTTAGTTCACGTACTTATCTGAACTCAGTTTATCTTGGTATTAGAAATGGGCGAAATCTGACCATGACCACGCCCAATTTTTGATATAAAAATGCCATAATTACATACCAAATTCGAAAAAAGGGATGAAACATGGTGATTCGATCGGTTTTGTCACGCAAAATATAACTTTAGAAAAAACTTTGTAAAATGGGTGTGACATCAAACATACTAAGTAAAAGAAAATGAAAAAGTTCTCAGGGCTAAATCCAAAGCCCTTGGAATCATGACAGGAATACTATTCGCGGTATCACATATATAAATAAATTAGCGGTATCCGACAGATGATGTTCTGGGTCACTCTGGTCCGATATCTTGAAAATGCCTTCACATATACAACTAAGGTTCACTCCTTTTTAAAACCCTCACTAATACCTTTAATTTGATACCCATATCGTACAAACACATTATAGAGTCACCCCTACTCCACCTTTATGGCGATATCTCGAAAAGCCGTCCTCCAATATAACTATGGCCCACTCCCTTTTTAAATACTCTTTAATACCTTCCATTTGATACACATGTCATACAAACACATTCCACGGTTACCCTTGGTTCATTTTGCTACTTGGTGATTTTCTCTTATTTTGTTTCCAAAGCTCGCGGCTTAGTGTGTAATGTTCGGTTAAACCCGAACTTAGCCTTCCTTACTTGTTATGACTAAGAAATTTCGGATTAGTCAAATCATTCGCTTCGAAAGATATATTGGCTAGTATTTTAAATCTTAATTACTGCTGATCTGTAAATATCATGTATTCCTACTACGACAACAGAAAATATATTCTGTTGGTGGGTCCCAATTTCCAGATTATTTCGAGTCTCCAATGGTGGCCACCATATCTCTACACAAAGAGGAGTGTAATGATCTTGAAAGTTCGAAGTGTCATGTCATAGTGGCTTCAGAAATAGTGAGGCTACTACCTTGAATTGCCCCGAAGCCCGCCAGATTTATATCTATAAATCTTATAAAATAAAGTCGCTAAATGCCATGTATGCACATAACTTCACACAGAATGCTCCGACTTTAAAACGGTTTTTTGCATTTGAAACCTTAACTACGTAAGATGGTACAGTTAATATAATTTGAAGGTATATATTATAGGGGCGTTGCAAATTGCCAAAATGTAGTAAAAAATCATAAAATTTTTGTTTACACAGCTATAACTCATAAACGGATGGATGGATTTAAAAAATTCTACTTTTCAGTAAAACTTTGAAATATTTACCTTCGATCTGCATCAAAAAAAAAAAAAAAATACTTGATTCCTTTCTTATATCAGCCAAATTGTTTAAACAAAAGTAACATTTTTATCAAAAAATGCGTATGTGTGTTTGTTCGCTGTGAAGTGTCCGCGCTAATTGCTTTTGAGTGAGGCTTGATGCGAAACATACATACGTACATATATAGCATTCGCTGCGTTATTTAACTTCGCTTTTTTTAATATATAAAGAGTGATTGAAGAGGAAGTAACGGATGAACATATTTGGCTGAAAGTGGTGGAGGGGTAGTTTAGAACCAGGAGACAGACATAGGCTAATTTTTATCCCGTTCTGGATAGGGTCTTGAGATCAAAACGTGGACCTGGGTAATCCTGGATATGTTTGTACAATATGGGTATCGAATGTAAGCTGTTCATGAGTACTTTGATACGGGGTATTTTTGCCGGATAACTAGGGTCTCGAGATATAAGCGAAAACGTGGACTCGGGTACCCCTAGAATGTGTGTGTAATATGGATATCAAATGAAAGTTGTTGCTGAGAGCTTTAAAGTAATTTTCATTGTGATATTCGATTTAGTTGCATTAACCTGGAAAAACTGATAAATGTGCATGCGAAGCCGAAATAAAGACATGAATTAATAATACCCAAATACCTATTTACATACGTCCTATTCGATTTGCCTGGCAATAAGGGATGAAGAAGAATGGGAAAAACTTTAGAGAAGAGAAAATAGAGAAAGAGAATGAGAAAGAGATAGAGTGAGCCGAAAATAGAGATAGGTGAAGCGAAAATACGGAGGGAGGAGTGAATAAAAGGATTAAGAAAAAGTGTGGGGGGGGGGGGGGAAGAGTTAGACGGAAAAAGCTTATTAAAATGTATGGAGATAGACCCAGTTTAGGGCAGAACAACGTCTGACGGGTCTGCTAGTGCTATATATAAATAAATATATCGATAACCTTCTCTTCACCTTCGAAATTGACTTTATAACTATTACAATAAAAACAACTATTTCGATGAAAATTGGAGCTTCACTTCATGTAAGAGTGATGTACCCAATAATGATATTTTAAATATTGGTAATTATTATCATTTCAGTCTTCGAAGTGTACACATCTTGAGCTTGTAGAGTTCATGTGAGTAAAAACTATTACTACCATGCATATCCGGACTTCTCTTTAGTATTGAGGAGAAAGCAAGCAAGGCTGATAGTCCTGATGTGATTTTGAAGCGGTCGATATTGAATTTAAGATCCGATAGCATCAAAAATTTCCCAATTCGGCATCGTGAAGCTAACTGCCTTTAAGTTCAAGTGTGTGATGTGAACTTTTGGGTATAAAAATCGTAAATTTATATGGAGTACTTGGCTCCATAAAATACGTTATACCCACAATATTGATTAAAGGCGAATTGCTGAAGAGCTCAAGCAATAAAGAGGGGTCGGTGCAGTTAAACTGAAATAAACACCACACTCACTTACACACGTACAGCTGCTAATACCCAAACTGCAGTTCGCATACGCAGACCTGCTTTTGGTATTGGCAATATAGTGGCGACCACTACTTAACCAGCATTGAAGCAATTTCAACTTGTAAGAGCAATAAAAGCGTCTAGCTTTCTTTGTACGTTTGCAACGATTGCACAATGTTGAATAGAGCCAACAGTCAGCAGCAGCATAATAACAAACATTGGCCTTTTCACTCTGGTTTTAGCAATTGCAACTGACCAATTTACTTTGCAGTTCACCAATTTCGTACCATCTATTAAAGCGCACACACACACACACACACCTGCGCTCTCATGCTTACATTCACATGGTCGTATGTACTTTCATATGTTGATTCTTATTGCGGTGCATATACGCGTGCATATACGCACACACACACATACGCATACTTTTACACATCTAAACTCTTTTCACTCGTTTTTTCCCGTTATTTACTTACATATATATAACATCACTCTAGTTTACCTCTTTAAGGTCACCCTTTCACACTGCTTTTCGACACAAATTTATTCTTTTTCCCGACGGCCGTTCACTTTAGACATTTGAGTACGTATACGCAGTGGCACCCCTTTTTTCGCTCACTTTTAACGCAGCTTACTTTACTGTGAAATTGTGCTTTCACTAGGTCATCTGTTTAAGCTGTTTTCGATATATTTATTGGTCTGCGATAAGCTTGTGCAGGCTACAACAAATGTGCCAAATGTGTGCGATTTTGTTGTTGGTCACATGCGTTTGGAGCATTGAAGGCAATTTACTTTAAAAACTCGACATGTTGTGGAAAGAAAACTGCTTTTATCGAATCTTTGATCTACGAGTATGTTGCTACCAGTATGTGAACGTGTGTGATATGTGCAATTTGGGAAATATTTTTAGCTTCCCTTATTTTTAGGTATTCTATAAATAGTTCAGAGATATGTTTAGTGAAATACGATGAGAAGTAGTTCTTTCTTTGTTTAAACGAATAATTTGAAAAAAAAAAAAAAATGGTATAGATAAATGCCTTGTTGGAAAAAATCGTTTTATGCAGATTACCAGATTTTTTCTTTTTGGACCAGACGTCGGCAAAATGAAAATGCAGCTGTGTTAGTGAGAGTGGCACAAATCACTTGATGCATCGTTTTGTGTTGTTCATTCGCTAATTAGCAAGCAAGAAGCGAAGATCCTTTGTGAACAATGGTCGAAAAATTGGCAACATTGCGAGCTGCGCACACAATCGATGTTGCTGGGCGAAATGCTCAGCGACTACCTAATTAAAGAGAAAGAGAATACGTGTGAATTGAGTGTGCAGAATTGTTCCACTATTTGCCGATGTCTCTTTTAGACATTATATTTTTTTAAGTATGTAAGTGTGTATATTTATGCACAAATATTATTATTTTTTAAATGGAAAGCATTGAAAACTTCAAAGAGACTTGAATCAGCAGTAAAGCTACTACTCTGTAAGTCTGTTGAACTGGCCGGTCAATAAGATCTCATCAGTGTCGGATTTAAGGGGGGAGAGGGGGCTTCATGTTCAAACCTTTAAATTTGCTTCAGCTTGTAAAATGGGCATCTCAAGCTTAATAATTACAAAATTCAAGAAGATGGTGTGAGATGTGAGGTATTTTTCGTACCTTTTTTATTATATGCAAATTGGTTCGTACCCAAAATCATTCAGCAAAATATGGCTGAATATTCAAGCTTTAAACACATACAGCATAAAGAAACTAATTTTTCCCATAACTATTTCCCAACAATGGTCTAGGTTTTTTGAAAAACTCTTCTAGTACTTCGTTTACAGAAAGTGGTGTATCAATATGGATATTCAATGAAGCGAGTCCATTCAAACCTACTTAACTGATTGTAGTGCGCAAGTATGATTTTAACCTTTTGAGGCAGAAAATGTGCGTTCTGGTGTTGCTGTCCAAACTGGTGGAACGGCTAATATGCGCAATATCTTATTTACATGTTCGAAAGCATTTGGATTCACCATCTGAAAAAATAAGATAAATAAGAAATATAGCATACAAATTTTGTAGGTAATCATCAAAATTGTACCCACCTCAAGTGCATCAAACACGTTCTTAAAATTCGGACCATCCACTCGCATTCTCCACAATTTGACTTCCATTGCAAACTCGGTTTTGGAAGAATTCACAACACTTTCATAAAATTCATACAGTTTATTGCATTTTTCAGCGTTGTATTCATTTTTGGCGAACAAAACAACGAAATTTTCGAAAATTACTTGGTGTTTCATGTAACGGCTCTTGATATGAGTTATGAATGCATCAAGAAATGGAATATAGAATGCGATTCTATAATAATCGTCGACGCGCTCAGTATCAACGTTGCATCTATTTAATTGATGTTTAACGATGCGTGGTTTCTTGTTTAACGCAACTCTCTCAAGGGGTTGCCAGCGCATTATATAACCTATCCAACCCAATTTTCAACCTCACCTACCCGTGGTGAATCCTGTTTCATTAACAGCCGGGGCTCTGACGACCCCGAACTCCTCATGGATCAAGGGGGTGGGAGGGCGATATGGCCAGAAGGTTTCATGTGGTCATAACTAATTGCTTCCCGAGATGGTCGGGTTGGTAATTTTATTGTGCTTGTAACCGGAACGTACCGGATCTCCATTCGGCAAAGGACCATCAACTTCGATAACACTCCCCAAGGCCTTCGGGGTTATTGTCGCTACAACAACAACAGCAACGTTTGGAATTGCACGCTAGAAATAACAGCTTGAAACTAAGAAGCTTGTGCTGATGTTTTGTCGTGTTTCCCTTCTGCTATCTCTTCTAATACTGCTGGCTGAAGTTCAGTGTAAGTGGATACCACTTCATGACATTGGCCCATCTTGTTGGGTAGACGTTTTGCAATTTTTTTCTTCCACTTCCTTTTTATACCCAGCTGTAATTGTACACAGGGTATTATAACTTTGATTGGATAACGGTTGGATGTACAGGTATAAAGGAATCGGGATAGATATAGACCTCCAAATATCAAAATCATCCGGATCGAAAAAAAAATTGATTGAGCCATGTCCGTCCGTCCGTCCATCCGTCTGTCCGCTTATCTGGACCCATGTTGTTGAAAATGAGCGAAATTGGATGATACCACGCCCACTTCTTAACACGATTTTATTAGCTTGGCCTGTATCTATGTAACGGAATCGTTGAGCTTAATTTTCACCGGTTTCTAGAAGTCTGATTAATTTGAAACTATGCATACGTATCAAGGACCGATGACAATGCATTAATATGATGGTGTGGTCACATAAGGTCAACGGCCATAAGGTCAGTTTGCCTTATTACCACTTTGAATGGCCATAAGTTTGATTGAAACTTTGCACACGTATCAGGGCTCGATGACAATGCAATAATGTGATGGTGGGGTCACATAAGGTTAACGGACATAAGGTCAATTGAACTTGCGAACACCCCAAATGGCCATATATTTGAAACTTTGCACATAATGCGAAAAACGCATTCCTTTATTAATGATAGAAGTAGATGCATAAAAGTTGAACACATTACAGAATACGGACCGCAGTTGAGTTAAAGCGACTCGAGTCATTCTGATTAGTTCTTTATTGCTATTTATGGTATTTGAGTTCTTACTTATCTTCTTATTTGCTTGGTCTCCCTACTGACTTGGTCCGTGTAATGATTGATCTTATGAAAGGGTGTGGTACGGTCTCTAGAGGATATTGGCAAAACGAAGAATGTCAGATGAAATGCTGTCTTTGACGAACTGGTTTCCAGATTTGAGAAGGCCAGACGCTAACACTAATTGAAAGTCTTCAATTGCTTGTATGCTTTTTACTCTGAATTAAACTATTCTGTTAATAACTTAAATTTTATTATAATTTTATTTTGGGATAATTAACTATAAACGATTTTTTGACCTTCTACTACTCTTATATAAACTCTTTTTAATTGAAAATTATTTTCTATTTTTTAGTTCGGTTTACTATAAAAGCGTGTTTTTTTAGTTTTTATTAAACTATTATTTATTATATATATAACAAAAAACCTGATTATTTAGTAAATAATACACCTATAATGTTGAAATTTGAGGTGTGGACTGATATTGCCACTTTTGATAAAAATTAGAAAAAAAATTATAATGGGCCTGGCACCGCCCCTATTACGAATAAGCAATTTTCGATGTTTCGGGAGCCATAACTCGAAGAAAAATTAGTTCAGAATAGAACCATATGTATATGTATTATTGCGCAGCCTTGTAACACTATTAAGCGCACAAAACAAACAACAACAAGTTCAAGTTTCCAGTGTACAGCTGTAATATTCGGTTTCACCCGAATTTAGACTTCCTTACCTGTTGCATAATCGAAATTTTTTTCTGGAGAACGTTTTGCCTTTTCGGCCATCGGTAAAAATCAAAATAAATACACCCTGCCTACATCATGTTACAATGAAATATACGACATAAAATAATGAAGTAATGGATCTCACATGAATGTGTCCACAGTATTACCAGAATTTGTTTGATTTCCAAACGGAACAGCCATAATCAAAAAAAATGGACTTATGGTATAGAATAACTCCATCCCATTGGAAAATTAAAGAAGTTTTCTGGGATCTAGCCTAATTGTTGCCTCGCGATCTGGCAAATCTGCCACCCCTGGTAGCTTGCGGCTTGATTCGTGAGTACAGGAAACAAACGCAGGAAGTGCTCAACGATTTCCTGCGGTAGCCCGCACTGCTCACATCTGAATTTGAAGCCCAACATATAATCATTCAATGCCAGAAGGCAGTGTCCAGTCAGTATGACCATCCTTAGTCTAAGTTCTTGTCTCTTTTGTGTTCTGAGTAATTTTGTGAGTTTAACGTAGTAGGATTTACACATGTTTAGAAATTTTGCAGCCTCGCAACTTTGTCCATGTTTTCCCTGCTTAATGGGTCAAAGGCAATTTCTGTCTCGTTTTGATTTCTCCCAAATGGATTGGAATGTCTATCGTCGACTCAGCGAGTGTTGCACCCTCTCTTGGCAACTGTTCAGCCTTTATCGTGCCTTCTTTCCCTTTGTTACCGCGAATACAGTATGGATGTATAGTCCGGCCTGAAAGGAGTCACCTCAATGCTTTTTTTGCATTTCGGGATATTTCTTAACGAAGTACTGTTTGAGATTATTCCCTTCAGCTCCTCCTGACTATCAGTTTATATATGGCTATAATTTCTGCACGAAAGATATTATAATGATCTGGTAGCCTGAAATATCTACTTATTTCTGGATCTACACAGTAAGCTGCATACCTAACCCTTCGGTTAATATAAAACCATAAGTATGTAGGGTGTAGTATGTTCTGCAATTTCCCTACTCTTTCGCCAACTCTTGTAGCCCCAAAGATCTCTATCGAAGCTCAGGCGTAGGACCATGCAGTCCTTTCGCCCTATTTTTAAATGTACTATACTTCTCTGTACATAAGGACTGCATACTAGCTACCCCGAGATCTTAAGCCTTTGTTGCTGTTGCTAGCGCTATATATTTGCCTATTAGGTCGGCTGGTTAGGAACTTGGCTAGGGAGAAATTCATTGCGCTTTGATTTCGTGATAACCAAGTAAGTGGACAAATCCATATGAAGTTTTTTATGAGAACAACCATAATTGACCATGCATGTTAGCTATTGTTGTTTATGGAGATTACACTTTGCCAACAGCCTAAACATTTGTTAAAGCAAAACTTTTAATGTACAAACATCTTTCCTCGTGGGGGAATGCAAAATTTAGGCGCAAGCAACGTTTTTGGAAGTTCTATGCTAAATAGGATAGTACAGTATCAGTTTGTTATCGGAGGGTTATGGGCGTGTTACTCTATTTCTCGATTTGCTATCGAAAAGTTATCTATTATTTGTCGAAAAGTACCGACATTAGGGTGGGTCATATGTATACCCTGCGCGACCCAAAAATGTCCGCTTGTCGACAACAGTTTTTGAAAAAAAAAAATAAAAAATTTTATACATGAAAAATTTACAATCAAATGAAAATTTTTTAGTAGGCCATGAAAAATCAAAGTCAGAAAAAGTCAAAAAAATGAAATTTCGCAGGCTCGAAAATAATTTTTTGGGCATGCGTAGTGGAACTTTTTTTCCTGAGCCCAAATCCTACCAAAAAATCGATGGCGTGATATCGGTTAATAAAGTATAACCGGCATGTTATCAAAAAGTTTTCGCTTGTTATCAGAGTGCTACCAATTTTTAATCGGCGTGTTTTAGATTGGTTACCGAATAGTGATGATTTTGTTATCAAAAATCCTACGGATACGCTATCAAAATGTAACCAATTACTTATCTAAAAATATCGATTACTTATCGAAAAAGTTTTCCATATATTATCGAAAATTTTTCGATTTGTTACTAAAAAGTTACCGATATGTTATCTGTCATCATCATGAATTGGAGATAGGAAGCCAATAACAAATCGAAAATAAAATAGTAACTTGTCGGTATCGGTTGATACCAAAAAGAAGCCAACGAAGCCCTTTTTAAAAAGCACAAAATTATTTGTTCTTCGTAATATCACCTCTGCTGTAGATTAGTTTCAAACCCTGGATAATTGATATCTTTAAAACACACGGTTCCTAGACTTCACCTTTACATAGGCCGGTGTGTTTGCACGTCTCATTTTTTGTGCTACTTTTATTCTCATTGCGCTTAAAACACTCTGCTTTCTAGTAAGTGATTTTGCGATATTATACAGACATTAATTATTTCATTTTTAGTTCTTCATAAGAGTTTTGATTTCACTATTTTTGTTTTTTTTTTTTGCATTGGACGTTGGGGTATTGCACTACCCTCAAGTGAACCAATGAAACCAGGCTAATCCTGTTCTTGTGACCGCATTCCCTGGAATTACCGTTAGGCATAACATCAAGGGGGAGAGAAGACGCATTCGTATTTCTCTGTGCTCCCTTTCAGCAGCATCAATTGCATCGAAACTATAAAGGCCATCTTGATCACAGCAGTCCAACAATCTATTGGTCATCATCATTCTGAAAGAGCAGATCTACTGGGATTTTCCTGGATAAAACATTGATTCGTCGGCCCGTCCGAGAAGAACATGCTATTCGTATAGCAGTAATATGGGCTGCTATAGGGCTGCTAGAATATCTTTCTGGTGGACCATTTTAGATCCGTGTCATACTGGTACTGTACATAATATAATTGAGCAGATTACGTTAGATAATTGCTGGCGGGTAGCTTTGCCTGGGCCGCCAATGTTGGGCATTATTCCCGATAGGCCTGCACTAACTCTAGAATCTATAATTTATGATTTCGTTATAATGATGCCTTAGTACTTCCAACTTCACTTTTTTAATGAACCATCCAGACAGCTCTAATTATTTATTACCAAGCTTTTTGGCTCTAGTTGCAGCTCTGTAGAAAGAAGTAACGGAGAGCATTATATTACGTTAATATAGAGCCAATATGCTAAAAAAAATGCTTATAAAACCTTGAATATCAAAGAAATTTGTGAATAATGCCGTCAATTTATATCCTACGTTTATTTCAATTCTTATAATTTTTTTGTCTAAAGTTACTGAGAAGCAATTCAATTCAATATTGCATAAAGAAAAATGTTGCAAACTTTTCTTGCTTCTTCTTACACATGTTCAATTTCACCATCATATTTTTTCAGTCTCGAAAATTTTCTACACGTTTACGCATCATTAACGCGTATCTTAAAAAATAAGAAAAATTTCAGAAAGAAGCGAAGAAATATGTGAGTTTTGTGTGTGTGGAAACTTGGGAGAAGAATCAATTGATAGTTACATTTGCAAAACCACACAAATACATACATAAATATATATACTTAAATGGACATACATAAAGTCATAGACGCATGCATATAGGGAAGAGAAATTATACTACTTCGCCATTGGACTATTTTGTGCGAAAGCGATCTAGTCCGAATGTAGCAAATCTTTTACCACGTTCTTTTAAAGCGAACTTAGCAAAAGCTTGAGATATTTTAACAATTTTTTATCATGGTGATTTGATTCACCAAAATCTATCAGACGATATCGCAATAAGGTGGAATAAGCGGTATAATTCCCTATCGAATTCGGATCAATACTTAAGATGTCTACCTATATATGGTCTATGCCTAAAACGACAACTCTACCTATTACCACTGCACGCACTCCCACCACCTTAAATCTTATGCGAGCAGACCACTTCCATCTTTTCATAAAGGAACCTCATTTTCTTAATATTCACATCTTTTGGTGATTTCGTGTACTACGTAATTCAGTTAAACAATGGACTTGGGGAAGTCCCTGCTTTATTGTCTCCGAGACACTACTGTTGCGTCTGCTGCAGTCGTACTTACTAAGCCAGACCACTAAATAAGTTTCCCCCCCAGCGGGTTGGGGGGCTTAGAACATACCCGCAGCAGGTATGCCTGCCGTAAGGGGCTACTAAAATACCAAACTGCTTCAAGGTATTCCCAGCGCAATATATAGCTTCTCCAACCAAATTGTCAACCTCATCTATCCCTGGCGAATCTTGTTTCATAAACAGCCGAGGCTCTGCCGACCCCGAACTCGTGATGGATCTAGGGGGTGGGAGAGCGGTATGGCCCAGAAGGTTTCAAGTAATCATACCAAATCGTAACCGAGATGGTGGGGCTAGTACCTTTATTGTGCTTTTTACCATAATGTAGCGGATCTGCATGCGGCAAAGAACCATAAGCATCGATAAAACTCCCCAAGGCCTTCGTGGACTGTTCTTATCGCTACAAATACAACAGCAACAACAACAATAACTAAATAAGTTTACTTCAATTGCTCCATCGGTTATTATGACACAAACAATCGATCTGCCTCCATCTCAAATAATGCCATCACTCGCCAGCGTCTATGTCCATTCGCATAACTTGACTCATGCAGCGTAGCCTTTGAGCTCCTCTTCGTTGTATTATCTTCATATTTCAGCACTAAACCACACACGAAATAACAGCTCACAATGCACCAGTCACCACCCAATTGTTCAATCACCCATCTCCATCTGTCGTATGAACATCAACATGTTGCACACCTATCTACTGCTCACCGATTAAACCAATAGTTTTGGGTATTGGTCACCGTTCATCCACTCCACCAGCCATTTGTGGTATCAGTAAATGATTTATTGCTAAGCGAATCTACCGGAAGCCTTAGGTCACTGACTTCATAATTACCTACCTACTTTTATTCTTACATTCAACCTGCACCTCAGTAATTGGCCGCTTATATCCTCATCCTTCCAATTAGTTTCAGTCCCCTATCACAATGCGCCATTGTACTCTACTCAAGCAACACCAACATACACTCGACTTTTAATTGGCTGAGAGCTACCCCAGTCTTCGACGAAACACTCCATACATTCCTCTAAATTTCATTTTCCTTTGAAAAAACGAAAGGGCTTTCCTCCCTGCTGCTAATTTAATAACTTATATATGACATGGCAGCTCAATGGGTATGTCAATTCAGTGCATGTTACAGTATCCTTGCACCCGAGTTAAAGAAAGGCTATGTTGACTTAGTGGGTTCGTGGCTTGCTTACTACGCAGACTACCCCACCTTAGCGGTATCTCTTGTCCCAAATGTTTTATGAGCTGCTTGGTTATGAGAAAAAATATTTACCATAGGATCAGTGCTAGCTTGTATCCAAAAATGGTTTCCAAGCATTCTAGATTGAGTTGATATAGAATTGCAACTCGCTTATATTGTTGGATGAAGTGTATATATGGATGTTGTCAGGTGTTGCAAAACTGCTCATTCCTACCCAATGGATAAGTGTGGATATTTCCGTGAAAGCTGAGGTATCAAATATCTAGGTGAGTTCTTCTTAGTTAGAGTGATTCCTAGTAAAAAAAAACAATCCTCTCGTTTATATGAAAGAGAGTCTGGGGCGAATAAACTAGTCTTTTTCGTACTACAAAAGTTATATAGTTTTCCTTTCGCTAATTGAATTCTAGTTCAATTCAAGTCATCCAATCAGTTCCACTTTAGAAAAATCGTACTCTTTTATGTTTACGGTAGCTGCCTCGCTTCTTATCTCGCTTGAGTCGCTCTAGTGAATAGAAAACCCGTATGCTTTTTTTGCCCACCAAATCGAAACTATCTAACCATCCTTCATCGCATAGAAAACCCAACTTACGCACATATATACACATACTATGCATACGGGAAAAATTTATAGAAAAACCGTTTTCCGATAAAAGATTAAATGCAAACGGAAAAGCAAACTTAAAAGACGCCATAAAACAAATAGCGATGCTAATATAAGGCATAGTGAAAGATGTGTTAGACTAACAACTACAACAACAAAAAGTGCAACGAAATTTTCGCTGTAAAAACGCTAATTCATCATTAAATTTTCAGTTAGGTCTTTGTTGGCGTGCGACCAGTAAAAACGGCAGAAATACCAGCAGAGTACAGTGGTATATTTGCGATTTTTGGCGACGGAAAATATATTTTTTTAAATAGATTAATACTTAATACAATTTAATTAAATCCTATATTTTCTAAAAGTGTGTTTTCTTTTATTTAACAATATATAACTTGAACCGCTACCCTTGCCATCTTCTATTTACTTGCACTTCGTAAGACCCTCACATCTGTAGCAACACAAAAATTTCACACTTTCAAAAATAATCAATTTTTAGATTAGATAAAAAAAAAGCAAGAAACGTATGAAACGCGGATTTACTGAGCACCAAGAAAACAGATATGTAAAATGTGTCTTCAGCGGGCTAGGGGGCAAAGAATATACTCAGGGCAGGTATGCCTGTCGTGAGAGGCGACTAAAATACAAAATTCATTCAAGAGATTGTATAGAGCATACCTTTCAAGGGGTTTGCGCGTGCAATATATAACTTTTCCAATTCAATGGTCAACGTTACCTACCGGTGGTGAATATGGGGCCCTGGCGACCCCAAGTTCCTCATGGATAGGGGGTAGGAGGACGGTATGGCCTAGAAGGTTTCATGTGGTCCTACCAAATCCTTCCCGACATGCTAGGGCTAGTCCTTTAATGGTGCTTGTTACTGGAACGTACCGGATCTGTATGTGGCAAAGCACCATCAACATCGATAACATTCCCAACAACAACAACAACAACAAGAACAACAAAAACATGTCAAATGCTGATATGTGAGTCACTGACAGCTCAGATATCGAATACTTATTGTTTGCATATAAATTTGATATAAATGGCCAACATATTTATTTAATAGAAACTTTTTGTTTTTAATTTTAAAAACATTTCTAAAATTTTTTGGGATTCTCCGAATATCGGAAAAGAACCAATGAGTGTGTCTTATTTGTTAATATCAATACTTAAAGAAAAGTTTTTTTTATAATTCAAATAATTTTATAAATCAAATAAACTTTTTTGATTTTAGATTATTTTCGAATTTCAAAAAAAAATAATTGGAGATATCCACAAAAAATTGGCAAAAGAGCCTTTTTTTGAATTTGTAATACTTGATTTTTATTGGTTGCGTATGAATTTGCATTAACTGAAAAAAACTATTTTTTTATATAAACATTTCATATTTGTTTTTTTTTTGTATTTTGATATAAATTATATTAATAATTAAATTTTTTGTTTATGCTTATATGTTATATGATGATATATTTTTAATATTTTTTTGCTATAATTGAGTGAAAAAACAGTCATTGAAAAGCGATTTCTTTTTAAACATTTCATAATAGCTATGTTTTTTTTTCTGATATTCATAAAACAACATTTGCAGATATCCTAATTAATTAATACATAAGAGCAAGAGCCATATATTATATATAAACTTTTTTTTAATTTTTAGATTAATTTTGAGTTCGCAAAAAAAAAAAAAAAAAACCAGTGCAGTTATCCTAATTTATTGTAACTTGAATACCGAATAGTTTTATATAATTGTGTTCGTATGAATTTTTTATAGTTAAGGGAGTGGCAGTATAAATGTACCTTACCTTTTTGGTATGTGGCTGTGGGTACGGCTGGGTTGGCGATATTAGGCTGATGATGGTGGTACCTGCTTTTCCTGGCGGGATATAGCTCTGGTGGTGATGGCGGTGTTTTGACGACGATGGTGGCGGTGGTTATATCTGTTGCTACCACCGGCAAT
Source organism: Eurosta solidaginis (assembly GCF_040869045.1). Taxonomy (NCBI): domain Eukaryota; kingdom Metazoa; phylum Arthropoda; class Insecta; order Diptera; family Tephritidae; genus Eurosta; species Eurosta solidaginis. The sequence goes on along the minus strand of NC_090320.1, from coordinate 255,265,342 downwards.
ATGATTTGGTTATGATTTACTGGAGTGGTTGGGAACAATTCACTTTAATACTCGTTAGAAACGCGTTAGGTATACACTCTTTGCACTGAACTTAGATTTCCAAATAAATAAAAAGGCAACTGGGTTTTTTCAACTTTAAAGAATTATTTCTTTGAATTTAGAGATTTTACAAAATTTTTGCTGACACACCGAGATGGTAAAGAATTTCGAATGAATATATAAAAGCAAATGTCAAAGCACATCATATGTATATATGTATATACACACCAACCCGATCTGTCAACTCACGGATGGGATTGCGAGAGCGGCGAAGTGTGAACTGTTATACTATAATAGATATAAATATAGATATAATTCATGGATTTAACGTAATTCATGAGACTTAAATATAATAATTATACATCAAAGAGTAATGTATAAAAAGGTTCAATGTACATATTTATATATATGTAACTTGGTTACCGGAGTTATAAATAAGGTACATGTTCAAATTCAATTTATGTTCAATATAAAATTCAGTTAAAATCGGGTCTTTTTCTTTTCTTGTAAATTAGCTATAAAAATATAATATTGACTGAAGTTGGCTGCTGATGACTGCAATAGTTGCTCAGCCAAATTCATTAACAAAAATAATTAAATTTTTTTTTTAATTTTTTATCAAAACTATGTGTCTGAATACAAATTTGCATTATTTGAATAAATTTCTTTGTTTAAAAACATTTTATAAATAATTACAAATTTCCCGAATTTTGGAAAAAAATTGAATATATATAATCTATCAGTATAAAAATTCATGACAAAAAAGTTTTAAACTTTAAATCAATTTTGTTAATTATTAGTTTTTTTTTGTTTCGAGTTTTTATAAACTCCGATTAACAGCATATCAAAGTTTCCAATAGTTTAGATTCCGAATAATTGTCTATTAATCTATTCGTATAAGTTTTTTTTTAATATTAAAAAAAAAAACACACTTTTTTGGGAAAAAAAAATTTTTAAAATAGTAGTTTTTATAAATTTGAGAATATATACATTTTTTCTACAGAAACAAAGAAATTAAATTGTTATTTAAGAAAATAAATACCAAACAAGAACTTTTTTTAGTTTTTAAAGTTTATTTTATTTATTCTTAGATTTTTCCTAATTGGAAAGTTAGCGTTGCGAATTTTTAAAAAACTTTTTTAAGAAAAAAAAAAAAAAAAATTCCTTTGAGAACAAACAAATAAAAACCAAGAATTTATTTCCCATAATTATTTGTTTATGCACATATTTGTTATCAATTTAGATAAAGGCATTTTTTTAAAGAAGAACAAATTTTCATAGTAAACAAAGTTTTTCTTGAATTCATTAAATACTCTGTATGATAAATTTTCTTATAACATATTTTATTCAGACACATTTTATTAATTCATAAATTATTTCCGAAATTGAATATAACCGGTTGAAAATATCTCCGTTTGTGAAAGCTTGTATTCCAAATATTTGTCTATTATTACGTCTGCACGAATTTTATATAAAAGTTTTTAAAGCAAAAAAAAATTGTTCTTTGCTATTTATTCTTCAATATTGGTCGCCTTGTTGGGTTGGAGAAGGGGCTTAAGTATCATGTTGGAATCTCCTCTGCGGAGGGGTCCCAACATGAGACGAACTAAGAGGAAAGCCCCACGCTCTCTGAAGACGATCTTCTGGCGATGCCAATAAATTCCTGGGGGAGCTCAACCTGGCGGAGCTGGGTGAAGATGGGTCGTCAATCCTCGGAAAGCGAGCAGGCGAGTTTTAACCCAATGATCAGGGTGGCTCAAATTAACCTGCAGCACTCAAAAGTCGCCTCGGATAACCTGCTGGTCCTCCTCAGGGAGGAGGACACTGATGTCTGCCGAGTGCAGGAACCATGGGTCTTGAGGTAACAGGTTATGGGCCCGACCCTATACTATAACCCGAAACTATAACCTTTTTTACCCACATGGAGAAGGTAAACCGAGGGCTTGTATCCTCGTTAGGAATACAATTAATGCTTTCTTTTTACCTAATTTCAGTAGCTACGCCTTTGCTGTGGTCAAGGTTGAGTCAAGAAGCGGCCGAAGCATGACGGCCGCCTCGGCTTATATGGCCTACGATCGGCCCGCTCCTCCAGTGGAGGTAGCGCAAATGCTAGCACAAACAGACAAGGAGGCATTCGTGATGGGTTGCGACGCCAAAACAAGGCACGCGGTTTGGGGGAGCAGCGAGATAAACGAACGGGGCGAGTATCTGTTTGAATTTATATTAGCTAACAACATTTACGCAAGTAACAAGGGCAGCTCTCCCACCTTTAGTTTTCCGAGTACGGTGAACTACACGGGGTGGGAGGAAGTCCTTGATATAACACTAACATCTGACTCCCGTGAGCTTACGGTTAGAAACTGGGAGGTATCGAAAAAACTTTACCTGTCGGATCACCGGTTGATCCTTTTCAACATAGACTGGGAAAAAGGAATAAGTCAGCCGCAAGGAAACCCTAAACGAACGTCCTGGAGCCTATTTGATAAGATAGTCAGTGATAGGTTCCATAGAAGCAGAACGGCTATTCAATATACAGATAGTCTCGATGACCGAGTCCGGTCTCTGGAGAAAAGTTTTCAGGTGGCCTTTAAAGTCGCCTGTCCAATTTTGAGGAGCAAAAAGACCTTCCCACCGTGGTGGAACAAAAATTTCAGAGGCAAAGCTGAGTAGGGTCTTCAACGACAATCACTTCAGGAACGATTTCAAAGCGTACAGGACGGCGCTGAGGGAGTATAAGAAAGCCATATGGACAGCAAAATCAAGCTCCTGGCGAGAATACTGCGAGTCGATTGAGTCCACCAAGGACTCAGCCAGGCTGGGAAAGATTCTCGCCAAGAGTCATTCAAACAAGAGATTTGTCAAGCGCGCCGTTGGAACATGGGCAGGATCGGCGGCTGAGACTCTAAACATCCTTGCAGATGCTCACTTCCCGAATGGATCGGGGGAGGGAGTACGCGATACAGAGACAGCACATCAGGAAGTACCTGTTGGCCTCATATACAAACTTTTTGCGGAGAAGAAAATTGTATGGGCAATAGATAGCTTCTCTCCATACAAATCACGGGGCGTGGATAGTATTCTAATTATTATGCTGCAGAAGACTCAGAAATCTTTGGTTAGGGAACGAAAGGAGATCTTCGAGGCATGCATTCGTCTCAAACACATTCCGGTCTCGTGGACGAAAACAAGGGCGGTTTTCATCGCTAAGGTCGGCAGAAGGTGGCATGAAGTAGCCAAAGACTTTCGGCCAATAAGTCTCACGTCCTTTGTTCTGAAAACGTTCGAAAGGCTACTATGTATACATATACGGGAGTTTCTAGGCGAGGCTCCACTTTCCACGGAACAGCACGCGTACTTGAGAGGGAAATCCACAGAAATCGCGCTACATGAGCTAGTTCGTCACAAGCAGTTCACTCTGGCTGCGTTTGTTGATGTGGAAGGCGCTCTTAACAGAGTAAGAGCCGAAGCGATTGAGGCTGACCTCTGTAAGGCAGGGGTTGAAGAGCCACTACGGCTTTGGATTTCAACTCTGCTTCGCAACCACGAAATAATAGCAGAGCTAAGCGGAGCTAATGTTGGCAAGCAGGTAAGCAGAGGCACACCACAGGGGGGGGGCGGTGCTTTCACCTCTGTTTTGATTGATCACCATAAATGAAATCTTAGGAAAACTTAACGTAGGGGGGAATAAGATCGTGGCGTATGCCGACGACGTGGCCATCTTGGTCTCTGGTCCTTACCCCTCCGTAATGAGCGAAATCATGGAAAGGGCCTTGGCTAAACTCAGCAGGTGGTCACAGGGACGTGGCCTTAGCTTAAATGCCGACAAGACGGACCTGCTACTCTTCACGAGGAAGCACAAGCCACCTGCCTTGAGACTACCATTCTTAAACGGGCAGCAACTAAACCTGTCATCGAGTACCAAGTATCTGGAACTAACAATTGGCTGCAAGTTGAATTGGAAAGTATGCATCGAAGAGCGGGTACGGAAGGCTGGCATCGCCTTCTGTGCCTGCAAATCAATATTTGGTAAGAAATGGGGACCCAAGCCAAGCATGGTACTTTAGATGTACGAGGTGGTGGCGCGACCGGTGCATACCTATGGTTCCATAGTCTGGTGGGAAGCTCTTAGTAAGAGCCAAAATCTCACCAGCCTGCAAAAAGGCCAGCGCACTGCGTACGTTGGTGCCATAGGGGCCGCACGCACTTGCCCCACAGCTCCTTTAGACCCCATTTTGCACCTGCTTCCGATCGACTTGCATATACTTTGTACATCGTCACAAAACGCACTGAGACTCAGGGAGTCTGGGTGCTGGAAGGATAATCAGCAAGAGCATAGTAGTATCCCAAAGAAACTTCCAGATGGTACATGTAGTACCGAGACAGATTACTACCCTCGAAAATTGAAGTTTGAGTACGGTTGCAATACCGCCATTCCAAGCAGAAACGAGTGGAAGAGAAACCCGGGCATAAGGGTCGACGACATCCAAATCTACACTGACGGCTCCAAGATGGAATCGAGAGTGGGGCCGTAGTCTTCTCTGGCTCCCTAGATTTGTCTGCATCATTCAGACTCCCATCGCACTGCAGCATGTTTCAAGCAGAAATCCTCGCGATTTGGCAAGCCTGTAAATCACTGGAGGGCTTGAATGTAGCTGGTAGAGTTTGCATCCTGTCGGATAGCCAAGCAGCGATAAAAGCGCTTTTAGATATTATATATTTTCTGAGAATCAATCTATTTTTTTTAACTTAACGTAAAATGTAAAAAAAAAATAATTCTATTTATTTGAAACAAATTTAATTCGATATGCAAGAAAATAAAAAAATTTCATTGAGAAAATAATTTGTAAAATTTAACAAAGTTTGATTAATTTTGAGAAAATATACAATTTCTAACAGAATGATAGTCGTTTATTGTGTGTATTAAAGCTTTCTTTTTAAAGCAATTTCAAATGGGATACATTTTTTTGTTTTTTTTTTTTAAATCTTTTTAAAATAGTTTGAATAGTAATAAGTTTATTACGCTAATTTGGGCAACATGGATTGTTTAAAAAAATTTGTAATTGCAACATGTGGTTTTTAAATTTTGAAATAGGTACAGTTTATGACTTCCTGAAGATACTCAATATATTTTGAATTTGGTTTCTAAAATGGTTTGTTCTAAGAGGAAGTACTAAAGTTTTTTTATTTCTCAATAAAATAATTTAAAAAAATTTTTCAAGTTTAACGGTTTTATTGAAAACAATACTTACATGAAGTAATAGTAATACTAAAAGCTAGAAAATAATTAGGTAGGTGCTAGGTACTAGTCATCACACTCCTCATCAATCTAGGGCGTTGATCAGACAATTAAATAAAAACGTTGGGAGCGTGAAATTTCTAAAAATGATAGGCGTAGCATAACTTTATTAAGGTTCACTTGGCCTTATATATGACTATCAATAAAAACTTGACGCGTCCAACGCTTTTATTTAATTGTCTCAACAACGCCCTAGATTGATGAGGAGTGAGTGTGGTGACTAGTGCCTAGCACCTACCTAATTATTTTCTAGCTTTTAGTATTACTATTACTTCATGTAAGTATTGTTTTCAATAAAACCGTTTAACTTAAAATTTTTTAAAAATTATTTTATTTTGAAGTTTTTGTCTTTGATATTAGAAAAAAATTGTAAGTTTACAAACGGCGATGGTTACTAGGACATGTTTCTGAATGTCACTTCTTCATCAGCTATCTTTTCGGGAACTGAGCGTTGAGCTCGAATCTTCAACATTCATATCAGTGCAAAGGCAGATTCGTTTAGCTGCTAAGCCATATGAATGTACCGTTGTTCGCAGTACAATTGGTCTCTAGGAGTTGACTTTTTTGTTTCTATTCCTTTTGATCACCATGTAGGCACATACACTCTGTATGTAGTTTATTCCTAATAGTGTGGTTATGATTTTAAGGCGCGCTTTTGAAAGCTTAGTAACATTTGTTCGGATTTTTATAGTACTTGTTTTTAATACTTCCGCTGTTACTATTATATCAATATGACAATATGTATTTAATTAGCGAGCTGTGCTCATATTGTTACAATTGTACAGCGAACAATGGGACATTCATTTGGTTTAGCAGCTAAAGGCATCTGCCTTTCCACTGATATGAATGTTGGAGATTCGAATTCAACGCTCAGCTCCCGAAAAGCTAGCTGATGAGGAAGTGAAATTCAGAAACATGTCCTAGTAACCATCGCCGTTTGTAAACCATTGTATAAAGCAATATGAGCAAAGCTCGCTAATTAAATACATATGGTTTTTAGTCTTATTTAATTTCATTCAATTTAGTTAATTTAGTGACTCATTATTACAAGGACTCTTCCCTGATAATTTGTTACAATCTAAGTCTTCAATACATAATCCCTAAAAAGGCTTTACTCGACTCTACGCCACGTATGCTTGTCTCTCCTTCAACTCCAAAAAATATTGAGATATCATGACTGTATATAATATTTGTTTCAAATATGAGCCAAATCGGACATCATAGGTCGCTTTCTATCCTTTTATGTATTATGTGTTCCAAATATGGACCAAATCGGACCACAAATAAGACTTTTTTGAATATCTCGATCCCTGTGTCACCTAGCAGCCCTTTTTTTCATAGGTCCCTTTCTATTATTTTATGCATTATGTGTTCCAAATATGAGCCGTATCGGATCACAAATACCATTTTTGTGAATATCTCGATCCTTGAGTCACCTATCGGCGATTTTTTTTTACTATTGCATTGTCATCGGGTTCTGAACTATATTCCAAGTTTCAAGCTTGCAGCTTATTGGGAAGTTACTTAAATTTCATTTACGAAATTGGTTCACAACGGCCGTGCAGCCGTGCAGCCTGTCAAATCAACCTAAATAAAGCCGTTTAAAACACTCTAATTATTGATCTTTAGAGCATGCCCAAATTTTGAAAATTTTTAAAAATTTTAATTAGGTATTATTAATTCTTAAATTTATTAGAGTTAAACAAAAACCGTCCAATATCTAATTCAGCTAGGTTTTTTTTTTAGTTCATATTAGTTCGCGTTAAAATTTTACTTAAGAAAAAAAAAAAAAAAAAAAAATGTATTTTCAACGAAAAAAAAAACATTATCCCAAAATAAAATTGAATAATTTTGAGAACATTTCCAATATCTGATAGAATAATTGTCATTTATTATATTAACATGAATGCGTTAAATACTTTTTTTTTCTTTTCAAACATATTTTATTAGTTCTTAGAATTGCTCAGAGTTTCTCAAAAAACCCGCTGAATATACCCAATTCAGATAGCTTTTTTTGTATTCATATGGATTTGTGTTGAAATTTAGTTTATGAAAAAAAAACTGTTCAATGAATATAAACAAATATATACACCTTGATTTAATAAAAAACAACAAATTTCACCAAACATATCCGCGTACGTAACATTTATTTTAGTCATGATAGAGTTACCTACGTACAAACATACAAGCGAAACTAATTAAAGCGTGTTAAGAATACGTAATTTTTCGCTTAAAAAATATTTTATTATATCTTCAATATTTTTCGCATTCTAATTTTGTGCATTCGCGAAGCCAAATCGACCACTGTGCCAACGTCAGTCAGCACTTAGCAATAGTTTCGCTAATGGTTCAAACAAATGCATACTTTGAATTTTTGTTGGTGTAAGTATTGGTAAAAGTGGCATTGGAAGCTGTTAAAATGCTGCAAGAAACTTTTGTGGTAGTTCGAATTGGGATGCGCCTGAAGTTAGTAATTTAGTATTGGTTCGTTGGTTCGGATTTTGTTAAGTTTTCAGGGTAGCGTTATTTTAAAAACGTGCACTCAAAGTGAATAAATGAATGCATAGCTGCCGTTTTAGCATTAGCAAGGTGCAGTTTTAGCCTTAAAAACCTTTCTCGAAAATTTCAAAAACAGAAATAAAAGAAACCAACTAAACTGCAAAAATATTGCTTATGGAGTTTTTGTTGCACACAAAACTTCAGCATGGTATTAAGAGTTTGCTTCAACGCCTACACATTTGCTAAATGAATTGAATGCTTCATTGCTTTGAAATTAAGAAAGAAGTTGTCTGCTTTTTGTTTTTGCTTATTACTGGTTAAAGTTATGCAAGTTTTAATTGGTATTAACATATATTTAGTTACTTATACGTATGAACAAGCCTAGATTTCAGACATGGGAAAATGGGTATATATTCAAGACAATTAGGATGAAGTTGTACAACAACAAAACTTAGCTTTGTTGGAATATGTGCATAAGCAGGTTTAACTTCGCAGCAGTGTGTGTCGAATCACAGTCCCGTGGGACTTTGAAGAGATTTGCAAGCTATAATCGAAGCAGCTGTAGTACTGTCCATTATGCTGAAGTTTTGTTCGTTATTCAGTTACAGTTTTACCAATTTTTTAAACTTAGTTCCTCTCTATCAAATTAAAGATACATTTATATAAAGCGCAATGAAATACTCGAAAAAAAGAAAAATAAAAAAATAGCCAAAACTTATTTTAAATCAATTACCAACAAATCGCCCTTCGACTGCTGCTATGCACAAACTAATGACAATTTATAGCCCATAAACTCTATTTTATTTCTAACTACTTTCTTGTTGCTGTTCATTTATTTCCTTTCAACACAATCACTTATATAATAGCCGTTGTAAGAAAAGCATTTGGAGATTTATATTGCAACATTAGTACATTGAGTGCTTGTGTATTTTGTTGTTGTTTTGGGAATGAGTAAAAGCGTATCAATACCCGTACATACATATGCATGAAGCTTAAAGCATGTGTGTTTGTGCTTTATACAGCAAAAAAGGTGTAGGTAAGAGATGATAAGGAATAATGCTATTGTAAAAACTTTCTGAAAGTAGAAGAGTACTGAATGCAGAAACTTCAGTTCTACGAGCCTTATAACCATCCTTTATTATTGTTATTATTAGGCCTCGAAGCGCTGTGACCTCTGTGTAGATCTATTGTGCATTACTTAATTTTGTAAGTTGAGGCTTTTAATGTATCCAAGTACCTCTACAGGCTCTTTACTCCATATCACATGGAGACTAAGAGTCACACCAGCTAGATGGGAGGGTCTCTGCCTTGCCAGAGCGCCGCATTCGTAGAGAACGTGAATCAGCGTTTCATCCTGAACGAAAAATTTGAGCATCGGGTAGATTTAACTTACTCTAGAGATATCGTAGACCACAGTGTCCCGTAAAGTACCCAGTGTTGGTACATAGGTCCTCCCTGCTTAGACTAATGAGTTTGGCTGATATTTTCGTTGCCAGAAGTATAAACAGTTTGGCCTGTCTTTTACATGGGCAGTCAATCCAGTGACATCTGAATTGTTTTGTTTCCCATTTACGTATGGTTTCACTGGTGTGTGCTTGTGTGAGTCCACAAAAGGACTCTGGACCATAGAACGCTGCTGTAGCTCCCTGATTTGCTAGGTAATTTGCATGTTCATTACCTTCATGCTCCTGATGTCCGGGAACACATACTAACAAAACCTTGTTTTTGGTTCTCAAGTCACGCTCCTTACCCAAAAGGTGTCTAATACGGTTAGCAAGAGATTCAAAAATTGATTAACTACGATTTGAATCGTTTTTACGTCTATAGAATTATAGAAATATGTATGAATTTTCCAGCCGGTAGGAAAATTTTTCGGTGTCTCAACAGGCCTTTTGCAAGGCAACGGAAACATTTCTTCATTCAATTCACAAATTGATAGAGGGGGTCTTCGAGAGAAAATAACTTTGTTGAGGATGCCTTCTTTCACATAGCGGAATAATTCATTAAAATCATACCAGTGACAATGAAAGGCGTTCTCAAACTGAGAGTCGGATTGACTCTGCTGGAATTCATCAATAAATTGTAGAGTGGCAGTGTAAGGAAGCAATGGCTCAGATAAAGGTGAGCAGGGGTACACTACCAGAAGAGTATTCTTTCTATACTGCTTCGGAGCGACGTGATGAACGAACTGTTCCAGAACCTTGTGAGTAGGGGCTGCTAAGTGCTGGCTTAAGCTGATGACTTGGAAAATTTTGCCGGCGATAAACTTCTGAATATACTGCGGGAGACATGACAAAACTTTGACTACTAAGCATCTATAGAATTTGGAATACAAATATTAAAAGCTATAATTATTAGAAAAGGTTAAAAGGGGCCACCCTATGCTTGTCCTCTGTTTTAGTTTTCACAAATGAAAAGCTCCTAACGGCCAAAGTTATCACTACCAAAATCAACGGTAGCACTATTCTCTACGTGGTCAATGGAAATAGATACCCCATCGGGGTAAGGAGATTATTATATTATTAAGGTAAGATTGCCTGTCGTGAAAGGTCCACTAACCTGAAGGTTCTGGTGGTTATATCAATTCATCATGCGATGATCCGGTAGTACCTGAGTGGTGCTAATTCTGCAACGTAGATATCAGATAAATTTTTGGCAAACCACTGTTATCAGCGATAATACTACCAACAACCTTCAAGGAGTTTCTTCCTCACTACGAGGAGACGAACATCACCTTGTGGTCACCATGTCGTTCAAAATGCGTCACCAACAGCCAACCACCTTATATTTATAATAATGCCTTCTTTTCTTTCAAAACCGCAAAAAAAATGGTCAAAGTTAAATAGCTGACGGTGAACCGTGTCGAAAGAAGTCATAGAAGCTGCCTCGGGAGCAGAGAAATAAGGTGTAGCAAAACATAAAGGTATTATTTGTTTTAAGGTTTATCTCAAAGCTCAGACTTTTTCAAGATCTTACAGCAGAGGCATCACGGATGTACTTTACAAAGTTGAACTTATAGGGGCGACCTAACTGATGAGACGTTTGAGGAAATATTACACTTTATCCTTCCAGAGGAGACGTTACAAATTTGGCCTTACATAAGAAAGCTTACGAAAGTGACCTTACGGAAGAGACCTGACAAAGCAAACCAAATGAGAGAATTAGCAGAGGAGATCTTACATACGGTTAGCAAGAGATTCGTAAATTGATTAACTACGATTTGAATTCGTTTCTACATCTCGAGGATTATAGAAATATGTATGAATTTTCCAGCCGGTAGGAAAATCTTTTCGGCATCTTTAGCAGGCTTTTGCAAGGTAACTTTGTTCAGGATGTCTTTTTTCACATAGCGGTATAATAAAATAATATCCTACTAGTGACAATGGACATTTTAGAGTGGCAGCGTGAGGAAGCAATGGCTCAGATAAAGCTGAAAAGTGGTACACTACCAGAAGGGTATTCCTTCTATACTGCTTTGGATCGAGGTGATGAACGAACTGTTCCGGAACCTTGTGAGTAGGGGCTGCTAACTGCTGGCTTATGCTGATGACTTGGAAAGTTTTGCTGGCGGTAAACTTCTGAATATGCTGTGGTAGATATGACAGAACTTTGACTACTAAACATCTATGGAATTTGGAATACAAATATTAAAGGCTATAGTTATTAGAAAAGAATAAAAGGGTCCACCCTATGCTTGTCCTCTGTTTTAGTTTTCACGAATGAAAAGCTATTAACGGCCAAAGTTATCACTACCAAAGTCAACGGTAAAACTATTCTCTAAGTGGTTAATGGAAATGCATACCCCAGCGGGGCAAGGAGCTTATTATATTATTAAGGTAAGATTGCCTGTCCTAAATGGTCCACTAACCTAAAGGTTCTCGTGGTTATATCAATTCATCCTGCATCCTGTTAATTCTGCAACGTGCCAGATTAATTTTTGGCAAACCACCATCATCAGAGATAATACTACCAACAACCTTCAAGGAGTTTATTCCTCACAACGAGGAGACGAACACCACCTGGTGGTAACCATGTCGTTCAAAATGCGTCACCAACAGCCAACCACCTTAAATCTATAATAATGCCTTATTTTCTTTTAAAACCGCAAAAAAATGGTCAAAGTTAAATAGCAGAAGGAGAACCGCGTCGAGAGAAGTCATAGAAGCTGCCCCGGGAGCAAAGCAATAAGGTATATCAAAACATAAAAGTATTATTTGTTTTAAGGTTCTTCTCAAAGGTCAGACTTTTCCAAAAGAGACTGTGGTGCTTTTAACCTTAACCTTAGAGAGGAGGCCCTACTGAAATAATTATACACCGGCGACCACATTGTAGTGGCTTACAGAGAAGATCTTACAGCAGAGACATCACGGATGTACTTTGCAAAGTTGAACTTATAGGTGCGACCTAACTGATGGGACCTTTCACGGAAATTCTATCGGAAATCGAAGAAGACTTTAAGAAGGAGACTTCACAGCAGTGATCTTACAGAAGACAGTTCTCCTCAGATGACAACTTACGGAAAAGACTTAACGAAAGTAAACTTGCAGTAGATATTTCATTGTAGTGTTCTAATAGAGGAGAGCTTATAGAGGAGATATTTCAGAGGAGGCCTTACTCATTTGGACTTACAAGGAAATATTACACATTTATCCTTACAGAGGAGACGTTACACGTTTGACCTTACAGAAGAAAACTTACGAAAGTAACCTTACGGAAGAGACCTGACAGAGCAAACCAAATTAGAGAGTTAGCAGAGGAGATCTTACAGCAAAAACCTTACGAAAGTGAACTTAAACAGGAGATCTTGCAGAGGAGATCTTGCAGATAAGACCTCACAAAGGGGACCTTATGAGGTAGATTTTACAAAGGATACCTTACAGAGGTGACTTTGCAGAAGCCAACTTACAGACTAAAGTATGGATATCATACAAGAGAGATTTTGCAGAGGAGAGATTTTGCAGAGGAGAGGAGGCTTTGTGGAGATTTAAAAGATATAATCGAAACATTGACTGTTTCCCAGTAGTTTTGTCTATCCAAATTTCGGATCGTGTCAATTATTCTCAAAATATTGAACAAAGTAAATTCTTATGTTATGCAATAAATATTTGCTTTACATTTTTTTGGTGGGTACTAAGTGCATGTGTATATGTGGGTTGTATGAAAAATCATTTACCAATTGTTATGTCTGTTGCAGTTCATTTGCAAGGTTTAATCATTTTGACTACGCTTCATTGCATTTGCCATTTATAGAATTTAATTTCGCACTGCTTCCAATCCGCCGCACTCTTCTCACCACACTCGCTCTCTCGAACAAGATTCATCTCTTAAATGTTAATATATGGCAACACTAAACCATTGATTTCAAGCGAACTTTACTTAGTTGCCCTTTTACCTTAATGATTCATTTCCAACCTTTTTATTTATCCTGCAGCTGCTTTTATTTGCTTCTTAAGATTAATTTGTTAAGAGATTTGAACATTGCTTGACTTGAAGCTCCATTGAATTGCTGAATAAATGAGAATAAATTGCATAGTTGCAAAATCGTTCATTTGTTACTCTAATGCAGTTTATTACTTTTTTATATACTTACGTAGTTTTTACTTGGCTCACTGGGTCTTACAAATCCATACCATCGTTATTAACTTATAAGCACCTTTGAAACAACCTTTTTGAAATTGTTAAATTTGCATGTCTACATTCTTGTATTATTTTACAGCAAAAGAGGACATTGCTTTGAAAATTGTTGAAGCTCTTCCGACTTGCTTAAAAAAGGTTGACGGTTTCATGCTCTTTTGAAATTACTTATCCTTTTTTATATCTAAGCCATGAACGGTCTAGTTAAAATATTCGTTTTAATATGAAATTCTTAAAATAAATAAATAAACACAAAGCGCGATAACCTTCGAAGTGATTTTAGGTCGAGCTCCTCTTACGATTTGCGTCGTGCTCCTTTAATTTTTCCTGCAGATTGGCGGGACGGGACCGACATGATTTACGCAAACTCCGACCGGCACGTGAAAAACAGATGTCTTTTCATTAAGATTTTTTCCATGGTAGAAATACACTCGGCATATTTTTTAAATCACTGTCTTAAGGCAACACCTCTGAATAAAACTTTTTTCTAATTGAAAAATTTTGTGTCTAAATTTTTGATGGTGCTTTGCCCGGGAATCGTACTCAGGATCTTCGGTGTGGTAGGCGGAGCACTCTTCCAACATACCACGGCGACCGCCTTATTATGTAAAGCTGGTAAGTATTCAAATGGGTATATAAAAGTAATATTAGTAATTCTTAGATGTATGTAGAAACAAGTAAGGGAGGTTAATTTCGGGTGTGACCGAACATTACATACTCAGTTGAGAGCTATGGTAACAACATAAGGGAAAATAACTATGTTGGAAAATGAACCGAGGGAAACCCTGGAATGTGTTTGTATGACATGTGTATCAAATGAAAGGCATTAAAGAGTATTTTATGAAGGAGTGGGCCATAGGTCTATAGGTGGACGCCATTTAGGGATATCGCCATAAAGGTGGATCAGGGTTGACTCTAGAATTTGTTTGCACGATATGGATATCAAATGAAAGGTGTTAATGAGTATTTTATGAGGGAGTGGGCAATAGTTCTATAGGTGGACGCCATATAGGGATATCGCCATAAAGGTGGATCAGGGTTGACTCTAGAATTTGTTTGCACGATATGGATATCAAATGAAAGGTGTTAATGAGAATTTTAAAAGGGAGTAATCCTTAGTTCCATAGGTGGACGCCGTTTCGAGATATCGCCGTAAAGGTGGATCAGGGTTGACTCTAGAATTTGTTTGTACGATATGGGTATCAAATTAAAGGTATTAATGAGGGTTTTAAAAGGGATTAATCCTTAGTTCCATAGGTGGACGCCGTTTCGAGATATCGCCATAAAGGTGGACCAGGGGTGACCCTAGAATTTGTTTGTACAATATGGGTATCAAAAGAAAGGTGTTAATGAGTATTTTAAAAGGGAGTGATCCTTAGTTCCATAGTTGGACGCCGTTTCGGGATATCGCCATAAAGGTGGACCAGGTGTGACCCTAGAATTTGTTTGTACGATATGGGTATCAAATTAAAGGTATTAATGAGGGTTTTAAAAGGGAGTGGTGGTAGTTGTATAGGTTGTCGCCGTTGCGAGATATCGCCATAAAGGTGGACCAGGAGTGACTTTAGAATATGTTTGTAAGATATGGGTATCAAACGAAAGGTGTTAATGAATATTTTAAACGGGAGTGGGCCTTAGTTCTATATGTGGACGCCTTTTCAAGGTATCGCAGCAAAGGTGGACCAGGGGTGACTCTAGACTTTGTTTGTACGATATGGGTATCAAATTAAAGGTATTAATGAGAGTTTTAAAAGGGGTGGTGGTAGTTGTATATGTGAAGGCGTTTTCCAGATATCGACCAAAATGTGGACCAGGGTGACCCAGAACATCATCTGTGGGGTACCGCTAATTTATTTATATATGTCATACCTGCCAAGATTTCAAGGGTTTTTTATTTCGCCCTGCAGAACTTTTTCATGTTCTTCTACTTAATATGGTAGGTGTCACAACCATTTTACAAAGTTTTTTCTAAATTTATAATTCGCGTCAACAAACCAATCCAATTACCTTACCATGTTTCATCCCTTTTTTCGTATTTGGTATAGAATTATGGCATTTTTTTCATTTTTCGTAATTTTCGATATCGAAAAAGTGGGCGTGGTCATAGTCGGATTTCGTTCGTTTTTAATACAAGATAAAGTGAGTTCAAGTAAGCACCTTATCTAAGTTCATTAAAGATATGTCGATTTTTTCTCAAGTTATCGTGTTAACGGCCATGCGGAAGGACCGACGGACGACTGTGTATAAAAACAGGGCGTGGCATCAACCGATTTCACCCATTTTCACAGAAAACAGTTAGCATCATAAAATCTATGCCCCTACCAAATTTCAAAAGGATTGGTTAATTTTTGTTCGACTTATGGCGTTAAAAGTATCCTAAACAAATTAAATGAAAAAGGGCGGAGCCACGCCCATTTTGAAATTTTCTTTTATTTTTGTATTTTGTTGCACCATATCATTACTGGAGTTGAATGTTGACATAATTTACTTATATACTGTAAAGATATTAAATTTTTTGTTAAAATTTTACTTTGAAAAAAATTTTTTTTTTAAAGTGGGCGTGGTCCTTCTCCGATTTTGCTAACTTTTATTAAGCGTACATATAGTAATAGATGTAATGTTCCTGCCAAATTTCATCATGATATCTTCAACGACTGCCAAATTACAGCTTGCAGAACTTCTAAATTACTTTCTTTTAAAAGTGGGTTGTGCCACCCCCATTGTCCAAGATTTTACTAATTTTCTATTCTGCGTCATAAGTTCAACTCATCTACCAAGTTTCGTCGCCTTAGCTGTCTTTTGTAATGAATTATCGCACTTTTTCGGTTTTTCGAAATTTTCGATATCGAAAAAGTGAGCGTGGTTATAGTCCGATATCTTTCATTTTAAATAGCGATCTGAGATGAGTGCTCAGGAACCTACATACCAAATTTCATCAAGATACCTCAAAATTTACTCAAGTTATCGTGTTAACGGACGGACGGACGGACGGACGGACGGACGGACATGG
This sequence comes from Eurosta solidaginis, assembly GCF_040869045.1. Taxonomy (NCBI): domain Eukaryota; kingdom Metazoa; phylum Arthropoda; class Insecta; order Diptera; family Tephritidae; genus Eurosta; species Eurosta solidaginis. The sequence goes on along the minus strand of NC_090320.1, from coordinate 255,248,864 downwards.
CTCAATCAAATTTTTTTGCGATCCTGATGATTTTGATATATGGAAGTCTATATCTATCTCGATTCCTTTATATATGTACAACCAACCGTTATCCAATCAAACTTAATATACTCTGTGAGGTCTGCTCAACTGAGTATAAAAAGTGAGTACCTAGTACTCTGCTTATTATCGAAAGGGAAATTATCTACAAACTCTTGGCTTGTTATCACCGAGTCATCGGCTTCTTATTGGCTTCCTATCGGCTTGTTATGGACGCGTTACAGATGTGTCATCGATTATATATTAAATTTATATCGGTGTCTGTTTTATAACGAGCCGATGAGTCATCGTCAACAAATCGATAACAAGCTGATAAGAAATTGCTTACACGAAATTTTTTCGATAAATAATTTTAAACTTTTTGGTAACAAAAACATACATTATCAATAGAAATTCCACAAAAAATCGACCTTTTAATAACAAATTCGAAATACTCCGTTTAAGGTTTGACAATTTTTCAATTTTAACGATATTGGCTGCGTTGGGTTTTGTTACCTGTATATACATGTGCACTTAAACTTTATATGGATTGCTTAGTGTGTAACTTTATCTACAGTTATTAAATTATTGCTTACACAATTAGTGCTGCTAAATTTCAGAATGCATTATACTCAGTTGCAAGTGAAATATGACTCTCTATTTTATCTCTACACTACTCTCCACTTCAATGACCGAAAATAGTGTTAGTTTATCGCAACCGTTTCAGTTTTAAGTTTAACCCTATGACCACTAAAGGTGCCTGTATCTGCTACTCAGAACAATACGTTTTGTAGCGAGGTATTTACCACTGCCGCGTGTCTTCAATAATTGCTGCTAGAAGGGTCTCCTAAACAATATCTAAGTGTTGATAAGCATTTTGTTTACCCGCGAATGCAGTTGCATATATGTACATGGAAAAAGAAACATGGCTAAAAAATGGATAACTTTTCAGAAACAAGTCTATAACTCTTGTATGACAAATCGATAACTTTTTGATAACAAGTCGTTAGGTTAGGTTAGGTTCAAGTGGCTGCCGTCCACATTGGAGCGGCACACTTAGGCCTTTATAGGCCCATTGTGAAACTATTCGGATTTGTCCCTACTCTCCTAATCAAACCACTTCGTTTAGTTTATGAAGCTAACTAAGCGTCGCGTATTGACCCCAGCTATATCAGTCAGATCTACGAGAAAATCTTGCCCATAAAACGTTGCCTTCTTCTGCCGAACGCTGAACATTCGCAGAGTAGATGCCTAATAGTTTCAGACTCTTCTTCGTTTCCGCAGCTTCTACAATAATCATTAAACGGAGCCCCAATCCTTTCCGCATGCGGTCCAATACAAACATGACCCGTCAGAAGACCTACAACTAAGGAAAGATCCCTCTTACGGAGGGTGAGAAGCTCTCGCGATCTTTTCTCATTCCATTCCGGCCATGTGAGTTTTGCTGTGTGGCATCTATCATGATGCTTCCACCTGGCTCCCGCTTTCATCAGTAGAGCCACCTTTATCTTGAGTTTGCAGGTGGAGAGCGGCATAACCAACCTCTTCCAGGACGGCGAAAGTGGAAGGGAGGTACCCTTTCTTGCAAGCTCATCCGCCATCTCATTACCTGGTGTGCCTTTATGTCCCGGAACCCATACCAGATGCAGAGTAAACTGCTCAGCCATCACGTTAAGTGATCTGCGACAGCCTACTACAGTTTCAGAATTAGCTGTGACAGAGTCAAGGGCTTTCAGTGCTGCTTGACTGTCTGAGAAAATATAAATGTGCTTCTAAGGCAGTCCAAAGCGTCTTGTATGGCCGCAAGCTCGGCCTGAAATACGCTACAGTGATCCGGAAGGCGAAACGATCTTTGTATCTGCAATCGTTCCGAATAGACACCCCCTTTGATCCTGTTACCCCGTTTAGATCCATCTGTGTAGATCGGAATGCTGTTAGTGGTCCAATCATGGTCATTCACCCACTGTTCCCTCTCAGGGATTAATATCTCACATCCCTTGTTAAAGGTGGTATGTGGTTTGCAGAAATGTATCCATTCTGGATGCAGAATCTGTCGAGAATTTCAGTATGTTTGCAGTGAGACCATGTAGCCAGTTTCCTCAGCCTAATAGCTGCACATGCTGTATATTTAGTGCCTACTATATCTATGGGTAGCAGGTTCAGTATTACATTCATAGCCTCCATAGGCGTTGTGCGCCGCCACCCCGTATACCAATATTGGCCTTAGCAATAAAAAAGCTTCTCTCTATACATAGGAATCGATGGGGGTAGATGCCATTCTCCCCATTATGTTGCAATAGACAACAAAATTTTTGGTTAAGGTACTAAAAGATATTTTAGTATAAATTAGATAAATTTTGTCCTCATGGAGGAAAACAATGGTGCTCGGAAAAACAGGGAAACGAGTTGGCCATAAAAAGAGATCGATTTCAACAAGACGAAAACTGATGCGATGGAATCAGCCCTCGGTAGCGCAGAAGTGGAAGAAGCAAATGGGATGTGGATTTTATCTTAGCAGAGAGATATCAAATTAGCTATAATGAGTGAAAATTAGTAAGCAGATATATAGAGGCACACCATAAAATGGAGTGCTTTCATCTCTGCTATGGTTTATTACCTTAATTGATATCCTAGCAAAACTAGACATAAATGGTGTGAAGATTATGCTGTTCGATGTGGCTATCTTAATTGCGGTTACATTCTCTAACATGAAGAGTGAAATCGTTGTTTTAACTAGATACGTGAGCACAGGGATGTGGCTTTAAATTTAGTACAGAGAATATGGATCCGCAACTTTTCACGAGTAAGTATAAACTACCTACTTTCAAACTACTTAGGCTAAGCGTGTAGCAATTAACTTTATCAAAAAGTACCAAGTGTCTGAGGCTAACAATTGAATGTAAACTCAACTGAATGGAATGGATCGAAGAGGGTAATATAGAGTCTGAATTGCTTTCTACGCTTAAGCACAATGTTCGGAAAAAATGGGGTCTAAGGCCAAATATGATGTTATGGCTGTATAAGAGTAAATCGCGACAAGTGCTGACGTATCGCTCTACTATTTGGTGGGGGGTCTTAATAGTAGCTACCATCTCACCAGATAATCGGCAAAATGTCTGTGTTGCTGCCACCGAGGCTTTTTGCACTTGCTTCACGGGGGTTTTTGACCATGGGTATCCAAAAATTAAAAGCTTTTGACCTTTCGCATACTTTAGACCATATCTTAAATCTGCTTCCGATAGATATGCTCATACTATGCACCAACCATGTTGAGACTTAGAGAATTTGGGTGCTTGAGGGATACACAGAAAAGGCATTTAAAATTTGAAATGGATTGTTATCCCTGAAAACTGCAGTTTGGGGCCTGGAAACGCTTCCTCTTAGTAGGTATGATTGTGAGAGGGGTTAGTTTCCAACTTATAACGGCATGACAATGTACATCGACGGCTGTAAGATGGACTAAGGTCAGACACTGGATTTTATTCGCACCCTCTAGAAACTCCTTCATCATTCATTTCTGCATCGTCATACCTGTAGTGTTTTTCAAGAAGATGTAACTCACGATTTGAAAATCACTCGGTGCCAGGAGCATGACTAGTAAAATATCTACATTTTCGAGATAACTTAATGTTAGTGCCTTTAAAGGCTTTAGAAAACTTCTAGTATTTGCCAAGAAGATGAAGTTATCTTGAAACCTAATTCCTAGTTTTTGGTAATGTTTTTCAGTTTGGTTGTGAGACAAACTTTTGGTAACTCTATGGACTCATTCAGTCTATGTGAGAACCTTACGGTCCGGCCAGTTCAACTTAATCTAACCTAGTTGGAGTTGCCCTCCATATGCTTTTTAAATGAAATGAAGCATTTTCTTGCAAGCAGTTTTTAATTTTTTATTTTCCTAAATTTGTGAGAAAGCCTTGTTAAACATTTTATTTAATACATTAACTGGCCTTTTCCATATGAACGTCACCAAGATCAAATGCACTTTCTAAGACCGTTTTCGCTGCAAAAGATGGGCATAGGTCGCAGTATGGAATGAGAATGGAATACTGTGCTGCAGTAGGTGCGATTTTCTGAACGATCATTCTCTCGTGATCATTGTGTCGCTCTTTCATGTCGCCAACCCTCACCCACTTTTAATGCATTTTACAGATCAATTTTTCCGTAAAAATTTGGATAGGGGTCGCAGAAAATACTCAACTACATACAAATTTATACCATACAGTACAATCGCAAAGTATTAGAACACGATAAAAAAAGATGTTGTTGTCAGTTTAGCCGCAGAATTGTATTTTTCCATATTGAAAATGGTCATGCAAAACGAAATATCCGGCGAAATACGAGCACAAATAATTTTTTTGCAAAAAAAAAGGGAAAAAGCTATAGAGAAATAGCCAAACTTTTGAAAATATATTTGTGTGTAGTTCATACGGCCATTAGAACATATCGGGAAACTGGACAAAATACTTGCAGAAAACAATCGGGTCGACCAAGAAAGACAAATTAAAGAATCGACAACAAATTTTACGTAATAAGTAAGGCCAGTCGACGGAAATCTGCATCAGAAATTCCTCCTCAAATCAACGAAAACTTGGATTCACCAATACACGATAGTCAAATGCCGGCTTAATGAAAAAGTATGATTGAACGCATTACTGTAAGAAATCCACTTCTACGGCCAGTATATAAGCAGAAAAGACTGATGCTCACTCAAGAACATATTGACTGGACGAATGATCAGTGGAAATCAGTTTTATGGTCTCAGAATCAAAACTCGAACTTTTCGGTATCCATAGGCGGAAGCGTTTGATTGGTCTTGGATTCATTTACCAACAAGGTAATCATCCGAAACATACATCAAAACCTCGCACTTCTTAGTTAGAACGAAAAAAGTCGCATATTACCTTGGTACAATGGAGTGGCCACCACAATCCCCCGATTTAAATGCCATCGAGCTATTGTGAGAAGAATTGGATCGACGTATGAGAAATCTAAAGCCAACAAGCCTTTCTGACCTCTTTGATTGTTTGAACGAAGCGTGGATTGATATTCCACATCAAACACTTCAAAAACTCAACGAAAGAATGCCGAAATTGTGCGCTGCAGTCATCAAAGCGAAAGGTGTTAATTTTCAAGAAAATTGCCTTAAGTAACATACTCACTGTTTTCTTATAAATTTAGATGGATCTTTAAATAAAATTCATTAAAAAGGTCTTCGGATCATAGAACTGCATTGAATGTAAAAACTACTGCGAATATGTGAATAATATTTGAATAAATGATATGATACACCAACAAAGTCCAGCGGATTAAAACGCAGCTGGCTAGGTCATGTTATGCGAATGAAAGATGACGCTCCGACCAAGAAAGTGTTTCTATCGGAACACGACTGTGGAAGCAGAGGTACAGGGCGGCCCCCACTCCGCTGGAAAGAACAGGTATAAAACGTTTTAAACTCCCTTGGTGTGACCAATTGGAGCAGGTTGGCAGAGAGGAGCGACTGGCGCGCCCAACCGGCCATAACCGTTTAAACGGTTAAGCGCCAATTAAGTAAGTAAGTAAGTAAATGATACGATAAACCGACAAAAACAATTTTTTCATCTTGTTTTAATACTTTCCGACTGTACTGTAAATTTATTCTTGGGCCACCCTAATGCATAAATAAATATATATCTGTACATAAAGTAATACCAGTTGGCAGTCAACACAGAAAAATATAAAAAATGGTTTTGGCATGTGTTATAAAAAAAGTGGTGTAAAGCACGCATAATACAGGTACGACATGGCGTATACGTGACATAAAATAACCACACATTGTTGATAAACAATTTTGCTTGTAACAAAGTTGGCATATGCAACAAAAAATTTTAAAACGATATATATATAGGCCAGTAATCATAGTCGCTGACTAAAATATTCTTTAGTTAAAATCTTGCCTAAATTAAAAATGGGATTTTAAATTTTGGTCTGTCATAGACATATTAAACACAGTTTTCAGCTAAAATAAGCATGGACAGGGTATCCGCATGAAAAAAAGGTATTGATTGGCGCTATGTAGACATTTTTTAGAAATTTTAAAAGTTCACCCTGTTCCTTACAACCGTGGTTACTTGACTCCACGTATAAAAATGGTAATTTTTTACTTGACAAAAACTCTTACAATAGCACAAAAATTGCCAAAGGAGTACCTGAAAACGCGTTTTGATCATAATCCGGTGGCGGATAATTATCATTCAATTGTATTTAAATGTTATTAGCAAGCGTTTTGTAAAAATTCGCTGTTTTTTACCAGCCGTCAATTTAAAATTGAGTGCACAATCTCTTAATTGAACATGAACATACTTATTTAAAGAAAATTTACTTAATTTCGTTCTTAAAATATTATTTAAACTCGCAACATAAACGAATAAGTAGTTAAAGCGGATTTGGGCTCCTTAGAGCAAAGGAAGCAACAAGGCTGTCTTCGTATTCTTGTTGAATTGTTTATATAGTTTGTAAGAAGGTTGTAAAGAAAAGTTGTTTTCATTAAGACAGATGCGACGGCCAAAATTAGGTTTGTCTTAGCAAAGTCAGCATAAATAAAGGGAGTTTAAATAGTTTTCCATAGGAAAGAAGTGACCTAATATGTTGAGCCATTGTACATGGACCTGCAAAGTGTAAGTCCCTTTTACATTAGAAAATAATTGAGATCAAGTCAATCATGACATAGACTAAGAGGGTGATAAAAGAGGGAAGTAGTACAAGAGCGCGCGTACCGTACCAAGCAGTTCTTAAAATTTTTGTTGCTAATCCTTGTTGTATTCCGTGTTTTATTTTACGCTTTCTTTTAAGAGGAATTGTCAAATGTAAAGGGGGATAGAAGGTACAAAAGGAAATGCTAGCAGAATTGAATTCAGAATTCTGTAATGTAATTCAATAATAAGAAGTCGGAAATAAGAAATTGTTCTTTTATTAATAGATTTTCACAAAAAAAAAAAAACCGAATAATTACACTCAAACGGCTGCGAAACTGGTGAAAATTGTATCAGAGCAAAACACCTTTTTAGTTAAATCTTTTTTGTGTACAACAATATCACCAAAATTACATAAACCACATAAAAGTCTTAAACTTTTTTTTTGTAAAAATATCTTGACAGAGTACAAATATTACTTTGCCGCCTTCGATTATTGTTGCTTCCGAAATTAAAACGCGTCATTTGACACCTCTCCTGAGATTTTTTGACATGTATTAAAAATCGACGCCTGTGGTAAATAATTCCTTCCATTGAATATTTATTTCTAAATTTAATGCCAAAATCAGTATAGGATGCTACTTTTTCCTCAAAAGATACTAATATATCAAAACTCACAAATATCTTTGAATGCGGAATAGTCATAAGTAAAGATTTACCATATGTGGAGCCAAGTAACCATCTCACATTTTAAGATTGTGTAATTTTCGTCACAAACATACTAATACGCATTCTTGGTATAATCAGGACTGTTCTGAATTCCGACTCGTTTTGAAAAGTAAAATGAGGCCGATTCCGAGTCGCTTTCTTTTTCGTGTTCTCAATTCCGATTGAAAGAAATCGATCTAAAGTCGATTTCGAATCGTTTTGATTTCGAGTCGATAATCAAGAGAAACAGCTGTTTTTATTTATTTTGGTTTTAGTTAAATTAAAACCGTGCAAAAATTTGAACAAAATGCTAGCACCAATGGTTTTCGGAAATGCAGAGGCAAGAATACGTACAATTGTGCATAAAAATCGCAAAAATCGATCGACCAGAATCGCTTTGTTTAGCTTGGAAAATTTTTGATAGTAATTTTTAAATTAAAATTTGTTATACTAAATAAACAAATAGTCCAGCAAAAAGTTGTTATAAATCTTCCAAATAAAATGAATAATTTAATAAAACTTATTTATGTGAAAAAATGTGCTTAATGGGCTAATTACTTACGATTACGACTGCTCAGAGGCAAAACTTTTCAAATCGGCCAAGCCTGGTCGGAATCGAAATCCAGAACAGGCCCGAATAAATTAGCTCCTGATGTATATTTGCTGTCGGGGAAGCCTTTTTTCACTTACATTTAAATTCGTCGCGTTTAAATAGTAAATTGTTTAATTTCTTGCAACTTTTGACAGCAAAACACCAACTGGAAACAACTATTTTATAAAACCAAAATCAGGCTCATGTCATTTTAAATTTAAAATACTTTTTTTAGAGATAAAATAGTGTTTAAGTGGACTATAACAGCCTTAAAATGATATTTATTTTAGAACCATGTTTAAACCAATAAACTCTATTTTATTTCGACTATGATTACGGGCCATAATGTAATAATTTAATATGTACGAATTTTTTTGTTGTGCTTGTTTGATGTGTGCAATTAATGCTTATTGATAGTCATATGAATAACTGCTATCCGTACACGTACACATATAAATATGTACATATGTATGGATGTATGTGAAGTGCTGCAGTGTATGTCAAAACAAGAAAAGTGATCAGATTGGCGGAAACGCGGTTAGTGGTTTACAACAGCTGTTACAACAACTGACTAGCGCAGCCAACATTTGTCAAGCGAAAGTTTGTTTGTGTAAGCAAATATTTATGGTCATATAAGTATGTATGTACGTGAATATGTGCACATACAAATGTGGGTCAGTGTAATTAATGCACTTCATATTAATGATAGTACGGCTTGCTGTCACCAATGTGGCAATATCCGAAAATGCATTGATAAAAAAAGTCTATATGTGCACACACTTACCATGACAAGTCTACGTATAGGAATTGTTTGGCGATTTGCCCAAAATTTGGCTTGCAATACATGAAATGAAAGAGTTGCGAAAGTGTATTCACAAAAAAATTTAACTCTAAATTTTGAGCCTCGAAGAATTTTTTATCCAAAATATAACATTTCAGTAGAGCAATAGAGCTTTTTTTTTTATTTATATGATGTGTTAAAATATTCAAATTACCCTTCGAGAAGGTCCATAAAAATTGACTTCAAGTTTCCTAACTTGAGTAGACTGCCCGGTTAATGAAGAGATTTCTAACCTCTAAAATTTTCTATAAATAGTTTGTTCCCGTCGCCATCAATTGGCTGTTTTTCCCTCCTGTTACATTGTCATCGGTTTCCTCATCGGGCACTGTTCGTATTACGCTTTTGCAACCTTTCTGCTGATTAGGTATACCGATCGTTAAAGGTTATCATAATATTAATAGTGAGACCTAAAATATAGCAAATGGACGCCATCATATTGGAGAAGTTGATAAACACGACTAACCAATTCTGGAGTGATATTTACTCGAAAGGAAGTAGAATGGGCGTAGTGTATCGCCTGCGCGATACCATCATGGACGTTAAAAACTGTATCGCGAGATGCAGAACATATTCATGTCTTGACTCCTGACTTGAAGATTCGCATGAATTGCAGGGGTTGTGGTTTCATATCGTGTTTTGGCGTTCTCGTTTGGATTTTTGCTTAATGCTATGATCTAACTTTCTTGGAAGTTTATAATAAAGCATACTTAAGGAAGAGATGCAGTCTCTTCTCCGTTGGAGTTAGCGATAAAGCATTTTCTCTGGAGTAATGCGGTTTTCTTCATTGGAAAGTTGGCATATAGTTTACACTTGGTTTGCCAACAAAGGTAAACTGCCTTTCTACTTAGTCTAATCTGAGCATAAACATTTTAAAGACTCTTCTGCGGAAAACCTATTGACAAATTGAACATAAAGCAGATACCCATAATTTGTGTATCCTTATCATGAATGCAGCTCTAAATTTGTTTTCCCTCTTTGCGTAATAAACGCTAAACCAGAGAGCGCTGAGTCACAGACACCCATAGCTCTTATATCAGCGCCATATCAAACGGACCCTCCTCATTAGTCAGGAGGAGCTCGCTCGATGCCACTTCACTGCGTTAGAGGTTAATCTGTCAGATTGGTAGCGCCGTTGAGCTGTTTTTCTCTATCATTATTTTGCGCTAATGCAATGGACTTTTTCGCTGTTTTGAAGGTCTGGAGGTTTTTCTCTGCCTCCTCTACTCGAAGCGTCTTTGTTGACTCGCAGCATCATTGTCCACTTCCAAAAATTTCCACTTCTTTGCCTATACCCTGGTTTTTTTCCTACTTCCAGGTCATGAAGCTCCTTTTCTACCTCTCCTGCTTGTCCTGAGGACTTTCCTTTGTATGGCGCACAAAAATAATAACTGCGCCCCAAAACATATTCACAAGCTCTGAGTGCAACCGATCCTCAGATTCCTTATTAAATTGGAGAACGTAGTAGTGGCCCCCCTCTTCAGGTCAGAATAGCTGAAATACAAGCAAATTCCCTACTGGTATATTCGGGTTCTGCCGCTGCAGCATGTTAAGCATGTCCTTCGCCTTCACCACTCAAGGTATCCATACATTTGCCATTGGTATCGTGGGAATCAGTGCTCTATCAACTACCTTCAACCTTGTGCCTTCTTGTTTTTGATGGTCTAAAATAACTCTCTGCAGTCATTCTAAAGTCGCGTTATTGCTGCAGGTCATCAGTTTAGCACCATTGTGCCATTCAGCTGTTTCTAAAGCTGGTAGCGGTTTATTTGGTTAATCATGCATGATTTGGATCATGATATTGATCATTATATTTTATTTCCCTCCTTGATTTACTATGCAGATTTTGAGGGTTGGTTCCTTTCATTCCTGCTATTTTGCCTCCTGTTTCTGGGGCCGCATCGTGTGCCTTCCCCTTCTGCCTCTTAAAAGCAGGCATTTCAGGCTCAGCCGATCGCTGCTTCTTGCCTCTCGGGCTTCTTCCTCTCCGATATGGTTGGAAAATTGAGGATTGCTTGTAGCAAACTTTTCGTCAGCTAACTGTCTTTGAAATTAATCCACTGTCTGATGGGCCCATGCCAAGCGATTGCTCTCATCGTTGGTTGCATCAAGCACTGGATTCGACCCGATATTTATATTTTGAGGGAGTTCTTTTAAGCTAGCTATCTCGTTCTTCCCTAGCTTACGTTAGCTCTTTCTTCGGGCTAGTAGACCTCTTCTCAGTGCACTTCTAACAGTATCCGCATCCGAGCCATCACTGGTAGCGATTCACTCTTCACCGGCTTGCGACGCCATCATCTTTTCCTTCTCATACTTCCTTTGTTATAAGGTTTTTGGGTTCATCTTGGTCATACGACCACCTGCCCACAAGGCGGACTCAGCGGCCTTGCTGTAGTAAGGCTGTAACTACTTCTGGAGGCAGCCCGGTTTAGAATAAAAAATTAAAACTTAGTTTCAGGTTTGATAACCAAACAATAATCGTCTTTATTGGCAAAGTTACCTTAGTATTTATACAAAATTATTCTAATTAATTCTTATGAGCTACCTACAATACATATTTACATTACTACATACATGAACTGCGTAGATACATACATTCAACTCGGTGAGAAGCGTAAGCTCAGCGTAAATAAAATTAGTTGTGAGAAATGCATAGTAAGAAAAAACGGAATAGAGTGTGGAACTTGTCGTGGGAATAAATTGTGTGCAGGCAAAGGTTTGTAGTGAGTAATTAGTCGGCTTTAAACTGAAATTGAAGAAGTCTCAAGTTACGAGACGTAGACTGTATGCATGTATCAATGAATGAATATGTATGTAATAGTCAATGCATCTCAAGACATACCAAAACGAGTCAAAATATATGTTTGTACAAATGAATGAATGACTGACTGAATGAGTGAATGAATACTACACCATCCATATTTGGAAGAGTAGACAGACATAATTTGTGCACGAATTAGTTATGGCTACTCACGTGGTAATATTAATTTTTGAATCCGTATGTGCGTACAGTTTTTTTTCTTTTTTTTTTTTTTTTTTGATGTGTGCCAGTATTTGATGACATAATTTGAACTTGATTTTAAAGAACGTTTTTTTTGTTTATATAGTTTACTTTTGTTTTTGTCTTTTGTTTTGTTTTTGCATGTGTGCATATTGTGTTTCGAGCACTTAATGAAAATTATGTGTAAGGTGGAATGCTTTTCTTGATTGTAATTTAGATTTTCTAGTTAAAGTATTTTGTTGATGACTAATTCAAGTTTATAGTAGTTTATGAATTATAATTTTCTTATTTTAATTTTTACCTATATTTTCTATATTATAGGGAATTAAAATATCAGTAATATCAGAGTAAGTGTAAAACTATGTTTCTTATCGATATTTACTACTTTCCAGGGAATTACACTGATATTATTTTTCTTATCGGTGTTGTCTACTTATCTGGGCTCCGTTAAAATACGGCCTAAAACACCTTCTAGCTGCAAATCAACCAAGAGGCACGGTCCGCATGATATCCTAGATTTTGAGTTTGGCCGTTCTTGGTCACCGACATTCCGTCCTCCTATGAAGCGAAACGGAGTAGCTGCAGGCCCATAACCGTTCAGCCCCATAGTTGAACGCCATAAAATTTGGCTACGCCCTCACTCCAAAGATAAGGAGCTTGCTATAGTGAGCAAGAATTTGAGCTTGTTACGAAAATAATTAACTGGTCGAAATTTATTTTTATATTTTTTCGCCCACCCTGAAAATTTGTCTGGAAAAGAAAGAGACACACACATGTATAAATATAAGTACATAAATAAGGCAGATATCACTAATACAAATATGTGCAATAAAGTTTTTTATGCAGCAGCACCAAGACTTAGACAAACAATAACAACATTTACTCAGATCACGACACAGCCACATAAAATAATGAATGACTCCAATAAGTGTTGCGGATTTCAATCTTTTTTATATGCATCCACATATATGCATGCATGTATCTCTATGTATGCGTGTGCATGTCCGTATGGTTTGATTGGAGAAAAATTGGAAATTAATTCAATTTGCTGTGTTAAAATATGTTGCCACTTTTGGAATTCATGCCACACATACATTCGTGCCATATGGCACGTTACAAAGGCACTAACCACCAATACGACCGGACGTAAAAAATTATGTTTATAGTCATTAGTCTGTCTATAGGCTCTTATTGCACATTCATTAATACACAAAAATTAAAGCGAACTCCTGTTGTGTGCAATAACTGTGCTTATATTGTACTCTCCCTTATTTGTCTGTCAGTTGGTCGTTTGTTACACCGCAGATGTGAAAAGTGTTTAACCGCACCCACAATCAGTGACATACGATTAACACAGAAAGAGAGAGTACAGCAGAAATGATGGATGCAATGTATTAACAGAAGGCAACAATTAAGTGGACAAAGTCGTTAGTATTTGAAGAGTTACATATCTGTATGTTTTTTTTTGAGTATAATATTTATTAATATATATTTATGTATACATAGCAATCTAAAAATATTGTAACGAATTTTGGGAAATTCTGTTTAGTTGAAGCCTTCTGCTAACGTTCGAATCGCTGAGCTGTCGAATAAATAACTCCAATATTCTGTATTGCAAATGGTCTTTATAATACTACTTTGGGAGTAGTACAATTATACTTCACAATTATACTACACTTTGCAACTAATAGCGTGTTTTAATCAAACTGAATACTGATTCCTCAGCTTGCGCTGCTTTTATACTCTCGGGATTCTCGTTCAGCCATTTCTCCTAAAACCTAGTCATTTCGCGAACAGTTCGAGAACAATTGTATCTCATGCTTGGTTAGTTACCAGCTATATATATATAAATCTATAGTCCACGCCTCTCCCATAGCCATATGCATGTGTATGTGCGAGTAATTACTTCGGCTGATAACTACATATTTGTGTGTGTCAGATATCTCTTCGTCGCCTTCTACATAAGAGCGGCTGCTTTATTGTTGCTGTGCATTTAGTTAGTAGCAGCTTAGTGATGCTAATATTCGTCACAATCTAATAACAGATCATAAGAAAAGCGTTACGGGTGGTGGCGTTGCTGGTTTTCTTGGTAGGTGTACATTCCAAAAAGATGAAGCTAGTTACCTGTTATAAGAGTGTCGTGAGGTTTAGTTGCGGTTACACTCATTTCGCTCTTTTTCTTCCTCGTCCGCTCTTCCTAGGTAACTTGAGCCACTTATATGTGGGCCACCCTGTAAAGGTATGTAACTTGGAAACCTCCGTTGAATAAATCTGTCAATATGCTGACCTTTTTGCCCGGGCTGTGCTTGGGTTTTGGCCTTGATATCTAAAACCCATCTCCAATGTAAGTCAATGTAAGGCCCCAGTTCAGAACACCCTTCATATAATATTGTAACGAATTTCGGGAAATTCCGCTTATTCCAAATCTTCTGCTAACGTTCGAATCGCTGAACTGTTTAATAAATAACTCAAATATTTAATAATGCAAAAATGGTCCTTAATAGACTAATTTGAAAGTACTTCACAATAACACTTAACTTCACAACCAATAGCGTGCTTAAATCAAACTGATTGCGCAGATTATTCAGCTTTGGCTTCTTTTATTCTCTGTGCCCGAATGTCTAGACGTTTTTTCTGCTAGAATTTTCTACTTGGTTAAAAGCTATAAACTTACCAGCTATAAACTACATATGCACGTTTATAGCCTCTCGCATAGCCATATGCGCGTGTTTATATGAGTAATACTTCCACCGATTATTGCATTCTTTTGTGAGTATCTTAGTTATATGCATGTGAATTTGAAGTTTATAGTCTCTCGCATATCTATGTGCGTGTGTATATGTGAGAACTACTTCGCTGATGATTGCATACTTTTGTGAGTATCTCTCCGCTAGTTGTATGTACGTACATATGTGTATACAAAATGATTGATTTATTTACGTACATACAAGTGACTACTTAGTATCGGCTTAGAGATGATAGTATCCATTATTGTTGTTAATATTCATCACAATGTGATGACCACAACTGTAAGAATGACTATGATTTAAGAGCATGCTTTGGAATATCTGCCAATTCCATATTTTGTAAATAATATACCTAGAATGTTGAAATTTTATGTGTGGATTGATATTGATGAATGGGAGTGGTACCGCCCACTTATGATAAATTGAATTATAAAAATATTATTCACCATAAATTAAAAACCTTTAAATCTATCGACCTATATATAAGACCAAGCCAACATTACCTTGAAAGAACTCCAGAAAAGTGTTTGATTAAAAATAGTCCCCAAAAATGCATGAAATGGTTTAGAGGTGGTCCCGCGATAATCACTAAAATATTCCCGAAATGTTGCTAGAAATTAATTGGATATAGTTTGGGAAGTTTTAGCAAAATATCTCCGAAATGTACGCATAAAAAAAATTCGAAATAATGCCCAACGGTTTCGGAGAAATAGTACTGAAGACCGAAATTATCTTCAAAGAATTCCGAAATAATAACTTAAGGAAATAGCAAAAAAACCTAAACTTTCCCGTGATAATTCCAAAATAAATATCTGGAGACTGCGAAGTAATTACCACAGATTTCGAGAAAAAAATCTTGAAATTGTTTTGAAATCACGAAGTGATCTGGAGGTACTCACGAATTTTTTACTAAAATATTCCCCAAAAAGACCCCAACTGATACTTGATAATCCCAAATATGTACCAATATAGTCGAGTTCGTTGATAGTTATCTGAAAAAAGGGTTCTGATCAATGTTTTTTGAAAAAATGAGTTTCTGATTTTTGTTTTTTGAATTTATGGGAGACGCCGTTCGTTGATTGTTCCAAAAGGATTTTAAATAAAATATGATGCCAAATGAGCACAAAAACGATTCCAAAATGATGCATATTAGCCTCAAAACCAGCGGAACTTTTCTCTAACCGATTTCGAAAAAGTCTCGAAATGATCAATAGAAGCACTGAAATGGTCCCAGAGCGATGCAGAAACTATTCCAATACTTAAACGTTTCCAAAAAACTCGCGACGTGATCCCATAAGTTATTCGAAATAATTCTGAAATTACCCCAAAATATTCAAAAGATAGACCCGCTGAGACCCCTAGTAAGTATAAAAACTCTTTCGCTATGATCCTGAAATCATCTCGAAGTAGCACTGATATCATCCCTTGAAACGTGCAGAAAGGGCTCATCAAAATGACGGACAAAAAAATGGTGCTAAAATATTTCCAATATGAATAATCCCACTTCTTAAAAATTGAAAAATCTTGACTTATAGGATTCATTTAACTAATTTCAAATTTTCGAAGTAAATATAAATAAAGATGTAAGCTTCACTTCATACTTGCCTTCTTTTCAAGATACACTCATCTCAGCTGCGATACCATGGCAGCTGAAATTAGCGCCGAAAAATTCCGAATTAGGTCCAAAAACGATTAATACCTTCACTGAAAGAAATAGTGCTAGTAAAATCAACAAATCGGTTCTTTTGTTCTTAACTTAACGGAGATTCGGTGAAATTGAAAGAAATGTGGTTAATTCGAACGAGTTCCTTGTCAAGCGAACAAATAGTTTAGTCATTTCAACAGAAGAGAAATTGTCGCTCTTAAGTTAACAAAATTCTTAAAATTTACAGATTCCTAATCAATCTAACTGATCTTTCGGTTAACCCAACTGATCTCACTGGTCACTTCAACATTGACTGTTGCAGTACATGAGCAAATTTCAAAGAGAATTTTACGCTCACTTCCCTCTCTACTTTGTACTTAGGACGATTGTGCCACTTGTTTAAAAAAAACACCAAAATAAGAAAACCACCAAATCGAAAAAACACACAAAATTTGAAAACAACAAAAACTAGTTTTTCAGTTATAAATAGAAAATGAAAAACCCTTTTTTGAATTTACTGTGCAAAAAATTATCAGATACCGAGACACGTATTTATCGGGTACAATTTTGTACCTTCTCCTCCAAGCGAAATGCAAAATTGCGCCCTCTTGTTGCAAAAGTTTTTTTTGAACGAACAGAATTTTTCCAAAGTTAGTAACATTTTGTTCAAGTTTCTACGAATTTTCACTCACGTGAACGAATCTATTAAGATAATAAAAAATATCCTTTTTTAATGTTGATTTTTCCGACAACATAAAAGTTTGAGTTGTTTTGGAATCGTTTTAACTTAAAGTGTTACGAAAATTAAACTTGTCGGATTACATGTAAAGTTACTCCAGTGGTGAATTACCTTCCTGCGATTTGATTCTTTACTTTTCTATAACTTACAAATTCTCTATTTAATTTGTTATGTCAAACATTTATACTACAAGTTGTGTTCGAAACAATCAAGTGTGACAACTACATGCGGGAGAAGAAATTGAGAATGAGCAGAGCTGCAACTGAAAGAAATGAGAATCAGTTTTGTGACTAATATTCTCATTTCCATTTGCAAAGCGAAGTTCAAACCTATAAATTAAATAAATTATAAAATATAAAAGTTGGTGAAAGTGCGTTTAATAAAACGAAATAATAAAGTGTATAATGCTTAGTGTGTGCCATCATATTTGATGTAAGCCCAATTGAAGTTCTAACCGAACTAAGTGGGTACATATGCATTTATATGAAGCAAGAATGCGTATTTGTGTATTCCATATTTACGTATGTATGCATATGGCCACCGTGGTGTAATGGTAGCGTGCTCCGCCTGCCACACCCTATGCCCTTGGTTCGCACCACGGGCAAAGCAACTTCAAAATCTTAGAAATAAGGTTTTTCAATTAGAACAAAATTTCTCTAAGCGGGGTCGCCCCTCGACAGTGTTGGGTAAGGGCTCCGATTGTATTTCTGTCAAGAAAAGCTCTCAGTGAAAGCTCATCTACGTTCCAGATGCCGTTCGGAGTTGGTATAAAACATGTAAGTCCCGTCCGGCCAATTTGTAGGGAAAATCAATAGGAGCACGACGCAAATTAAGCTCGGCCTTAGATCTCTTCGGAGGTTATCGCTCCTTACATTTATTTGTTTATGTATATGAAAACATAGGTACTTTCGTACAAAGCTGTCGCAACAAACTTTTTTTGTTTACTTGACTACTAAAACGGTCAATTACGAATCAACGATTTGTGCGTAGTTGATTCAACATCTTGTTGCGATGGGTAAAACTGACACAAATTTCGGTTGAATTGACCCGTATTTCGGTTGATTTTACCTGCCCTTTTCTTTCAGTTTTTTTTGATTGTATATAGAAACTTACTCGTTATTACAAGTAATTTGATATTCAGTAAAATTGTGTTTATAGTTAGAAATTTTTGAATAACAAAATTTCTTTTTTGTATTTTTTCATCACCCAATTACTCATTTTAAAGATAAATATCGTTAGTGTATTGCAATAGATCCGCCTTGATGTTTAAAAAAACTATTTCAGATAAGAAGCAAAAACTATAACCGCCAACTTATTCTGTGTTACTATTTGTTTATTTGTAGGAAATATAAGTACACTTAGAAATTATGCATGCCTTAAATTTGAATCTGACAGCTGTGACAGTTTAAAAGCTTGCCATTTGTTGGTCACATTGAACGTACCTTTTTTGTACATACAAACTAACACACATACACTTCTGCTTACTTATAAATGTATTTGCCATACATTTGATATTCGGAGGAATACAAATGCAATAAATTTTCAAAAGTTGACGCGCATTATTTTTCATTCAAAAATACGGATAAGTCAGTTTGCGAGTTAAACTACGAATATGAAAAATGCAATTTATGTCACAAAACTAATGAAATTTTCGTGTAATTCGTTAAGGGATTGAGTGCCCAATTGTGTGACTGACGTTACGAATAAATTCGACTACACAAGGATTGATTAAGTGGGTGTGTAACTGGAGTGACTTTAGGCAACGCCAACGCAGGTAAGTGGTCGGTCAACGAATGGCTTAAATGAGCAAGAAAATGGATGAAATCAAAAAAGTTACACTAAAACAAAAGTAATATGCCACATATAATTTTGAATATATGAGCCTAATGAAGTTAAAGGTCATGGTTTCAATGAAGTGGTATTTGTCAAAGACTGATGCAAATCGGTCAAACCAGGCTAAAAAAATGATTCTACAAACCAACAACGTACACACTCGCTTAGCTTGAATTGTTAGGTGGGAAGCATCAGCTTTCCTTACCAGAAAAGAGAAGAACGAGAGGAATATGTATGTATGCAACGGAAGGAGTATACAAGAGCGGATGGTGTCCGATATTACTTTTACGATGATATAATCGGCAGTCAGAAAACAGTCGCAGTCGGCCGCGGTAATGGCAGTTGCAATGGGGCTATCTGAACAGCAACATTTGAACGTCGGAAAGACAGGGTGAAGCCTATGGTTATTGCAGTAACGGAGTACTAGGAGGGAGAAAATGGACAGTGATTTAATATGGGACGACAGAAGCTGACAACGGAATGACCATGGTCGAATGAGTGGGGGAAACGGTAACAGATAGCGGTATGATAACAGCGGCACTGGTCGTATAGCAGAGCGACAAGTAACGATAGTAGGCTACGGAACGCCACCGATCCAGAAGGTCGGGATTGTCTATAATGACACAGCGGTGGCAAAGATCCATTTTGGCTTTACTTTGTGCAGCGGTCGCTTTTCCAGAGGAAGTCGGTGGTAGTAGTGCCATGTTCGACGAGAACTTCTAGGACTCGTGTTAGTGCTCGCTCCCTCGCTAGGTACCCCACCTTCTTATCTGCATGCTATATAAAATGTGCTTATGGAAAGCGGGGTTTTTCTAGATGATGATTCCTTTCAAGATGTCTTAAAGGCACAGCAGCAAACCCCTGGTGAGCCCTCATAGGGCCAAGGCAAAAGCCAGAGCTGTGGATAAGTAGTCGACCACAAGACGGGCACCAAATGTATGACGAAAACTTACTATGCGGCGACTCGCTCCACAGCCGCACTCCATTTCCCTAACTAGCTATTGGGAGCAGTGAAATATGCTATAGAATATCTACTGCCGTTGGTTTACCAAGAGCTATATCCTCGCCACTGCACCTCAACGTCACCTTGTAGGCATCGACACTGAGGCGTCGTTGCACCAGACCGAGCAGGTATGTCCATCCGATAGAGCCGGAAATGTAGCACCTAGACATAAAGGCAGCGGAGCGTTCTGTGTCGAGGTGAGTGGCGTGGTAGATAAATAGCTCACATTCAGGAAGTGTTTGGTATTTTCATTCTACTTTTAAAAGACAGCCCGAGACCCTAAATTAGCTGTCTTTTCAATTCCTGTATAAGCCGGTATCCCATGTTGCCTTCTTAAGATAATCAACCAGTTCAACTCTTCATTGAATATTTTCACTATTTCCTCTCCCTATAGGCTGTGTAGCTTTCGATATTGTGATTTGTACCTATCCAGCTTTTGAACTGTTGACTTGTTGCTTTCAAGATGCAGTCGCTATCTCGTCTTACTCCCTAGGCTTCTTCCTCATTGATTATATTACGAAATCGGAATCGATAGAGTGTTATCTTTTCATTTCAGTCTTATTATTATAAAGGTATAAATTTCATGAAAATGAAATGGTATATTAATTTCGTCACGAAACTGAAAATTGTAAGTCCTTAAAGGAAAATAGTTAGACCCACCATTAAATATACCGAAATAATCAGGTTGAAGAGTTGATTTAGCCATGTCCGTCTGTCCGTCTGTCTGTTTGTATGCAAACCAGTCCCTCAATTTTTGAGATATCTTGATAAAATTTGGTGAGCGGGTGTATTTGGGTGTCCGATTAGACATTTGGCGGAACCGACTGGATCGGACCACTATAGCATATATCCTCAATACAACCTATTTTTCAGAAAAAGAGGATTTTTGTAATATCTTACCCAATTTAACAGATTGAAGCTTCAAACTTCACCATATACTTTCGTATATTGCACGTATTGTTGCCTGAAAAAATTGATGAGATCGGTCGTATATATAGTATATATCCCCCACAACCGATTGTTCAGATAAGGAACTTTTCGTAATTACTGCCCTTTTTAAGAGCTAGAGGCTTCAAATTTCAACGAATGCTTACGTATATAGCATATATTGTTGTCTGAAAAAATCATAAAGATCGGTGGTATATATAGTATATATATGGTGGTATATATAGTATATATATAGTATATATATATATTTTCGCAAATTTTAGCCCCATTTTAACAGCTAGAAGCTTCAAATTTCACAGAATTCTTACGTATATAGCATATATTGTTATCTGAAAAAATCATAGAGATCGGTTGTATATATAGTATATATCTCATACAACCGATTGTTCAGATAAGAAACTGTGCGCAATTTCTGCCCCTTTTTAACAGCTAGACGCTTCAAATTTCACCATATGCTTACGTATATAGCATATATTGTTGTCTGAAAAAATCATAGAGATCGGTGATATATATATTATATACCCCATATAAACTCTAATTTTTGCCCCCTTTTTACGGCTAGAAGCTTCAAAATTCATCAAATTTCATCAAATAGTTACGTTTACGTCATATATTGTTGAAATACGTGATTCGTAGTCATAGTTTTTACACGCAGACCACAAAAAACCTGAAACTTTGCATCCTCACACAAAGTACCTACCTGTTTTTTATTTTATATTTATCTTAAAAATCGTTAAGGTATGTAGATCTGTTCACTATATATTTCTTATCTTATACATCCGATTAATCGGAGATTACTTGCGGGATAAGATTATTGTTTAGCCCCATTCATGAAAGGTATGAAGTCTTCGGCACAGCCGAAGACAGTCCCGTTTTTACTTGTTAGCTCTAACTTTGTGTCCATTTGAACTTGTCATAAGATCTATCGAAATTATATGACCCTTGACCTTATGTCATTTCTTCTTTAGTACTACCTTCTGCTTTTACACGAAACAAAAGTCAATTGATGTTATGACACTTCAATGGACCATTTCATATTTCAACTTACTTTGTTTATATTTAAACCTGTCATAAGATTAATCGACATTATGGCCATTGACCTTATGTCATTCCTCTTTTTATACTACCTTCTGCTTTTACATAAGTTATGAATTCAGATATCACATCTTAGCCAAGGCAATCGCAAAAAACTCTATTGACGTTATGACCACTTCAAATGACCATTTCATATCGTAATAACTTCAACTAACTTTGTGACCATTTGAACTTGTCATAAGACCTATCGATATGAGGACCATTGACCTAATGTCAACTCCTCCTTTTGTACTCCCTGCTGCTTTTATACAAGGTATGAAACAACATATCGCATCTTAGCCAAAAATGACATAAGTTTAGAGACAAAAAAGTGTATTGACATTATGACCACTTCAAATGACCTATTTCATGTCGTCATAACTTCAACTAACTTTGAACTTGTCATAAGATCAATCGACAATTTGACCATTGACCTTATGTCACTCCTCCTTATGTATGAATCTAGATATCGCATCTCAGCCATGGGAGACATAAGGTCCATGGGAAAAAAGGCCAGTTGACGTTATGATCACTTCAAATGACCATTTCATATCGCCATAACTTTAACTAACTTTGTGGCCAATTGAACTTGTCGTAAGATTAATCGACATTACGACCATTCACCTTCTGTGCTTTTTTACTATGTTTTGCTTATACACGAGATATGAACCCAGATAGCGCATATTAGCCAATTAATACTTTTTTTCGTTAAGCTATAAAACGCTTTAGAAGTACCACAGCGGGATCGTCTAAAATTTGGATATTTAAATTGCTTTCTTGAGTTTAATTTAATTCAATTTCCCTCTCATTGGCTAAATTGTGTGTATATTTACCTTTTTCAATTGTCTACCCAATTATTTCAACTGCTTTCCTCCAACGCCATTCAAAATACGCAAATCCAACGAAATTTCAATTTTAGCTTCAATCCACATTTGCAAATAAACATACATTATTAAGTATGTCACATCGTAGATATGTATAAAATTGAATACCCACCATGTCCACGCAAACATTATTATTTCGCACACTATGTTTGAGTAAAACTTTTAATCAATTTCGCAAAATAAACAATTCTTTCTTTGGCTGCTTTTACAGCTATGTTGCAATTTTAACTATTCCACTGCGGATAATTTCGAAATTTCGGCACATTTCGCCAATTTACAACATCAACGCGCACACACACATATACATACATACATAGCAGCCAAAGCTTGATTGTAGAGAACAAAAGATGTAGAGAAAATTTCGACTTTCTAATAGCATTACTGTGTTATATAAGAAGTAGCATTTGAGCCACTATAAAACGGACAGGTGAAAGAGGTGGTAAGGTATCGTAGGGGCAGATTTTCATACAAATATACCCTACAGTTACGTGCAAAGAACAATATTGCAAAATAATAAAACAAGAAGACCATCAAGTCAAAAGAAGCCAAATGGGGCAGCAGCGAAATTTTGTACAACTAAAGAGGTGTTCGGGCGTAGAGTCAAACTGTGTGGGACGCATTTGTAAATTTGCAAAAATCCACTACAATAGATTTTACATGAATACCGAAAATTACAAGACACATGACAGCTGAAAATGCAGCCCTTATACAGTGATGTGCAGAGGATATACACTCGTGCCCACGCACACAAACATGATGCATGTTTACGCCTATACATGCTTATCGAAGCCTAATGCCAGTAGGTGTCTAAAGACAGCAATTAAAGAAGTTGAGATTCGGGTTGAATTAAAAAGTATATACACACTTGCACAAAACTTATAGATCGATCTCTTTCTTAAAAAAGGTAACACACCCCTACCAATAGGTGCTAATCTTCAGGAGATCAATCTGATGCGATTATTTGGTGGGGTGACAGTCAAGGCATTGTTACCCTGCCGTTTACGACGGGAAATGTCAGAAGTGATAGGCATTTGCTCGATAAGACTGAAGACTGCGATCTAAGTTTGTCAAATCGAAAGTTCCAGTGGGGAAGTGGTGGAGTGATAGGGTGCCCTAGTGTGATAGGGGGCTTCTGCGAATATTCTGCTCTGCCATAAGAACGCTAATATGCTTCTACTCTTCGTTCTTTTTAGTAATTATCGAGTAACAGCGTTGCTTCGTGAGAACGGAGTGGACAAGTTGTGGTTGTTCGCGGCGTATATGGCCGACTATATCAATGATCAGCATAATCACTGCTGAAGGAAGGCGAAGGGAAATAGGAATGAACATCGGAACTAATGCTAATTCCCTCATCACATTCACAGAAACTCAGATAAAAATGCTTTAGTTGAGCCACTGACTCTAAAAAAAAATTCGGTTCTAAATTAATATACCGTTCTTAAAACAAGCCCGGCTAAAAAAATTACCCGCTTCTTAAAAATCGATTATAAAAATTACCCGGTTTCGGAATATGTAGGCAGATGCGAAAAAATACCCTGTTTTTAGAAAACACCCACACACCGCAAAAGTACACGGTTAAGAAAAAAAAAAAAAAATACCCAGATGCGACCAAATAAGCAGTTTTTAAAAGTGCCCGTTTCTGAAGAAGTACCCGTACTTTAAGAAAAAGCCGGTGTTAAAAAAGTACCCGTATCCGACAGAGTACCCGCCTGTGAAAAAGCACCCGGATACAAAAACTTTCTGGTTCTAAAAAAGCACCCGAGGGTGAAAAAATACTCAAATCCGATAATGTACCCTGTTCCCAAAAAGTACCTGGCTCCTAAGAGTGCACAAAAATGTGTAAATTGTGTAAAAATTCTGCCTCAAAATGTTCTTGCTTCCGAAAAAGTACCGGAATCCGGAAAAGTAATGCGTGAAACTCCATTTGAAAACATGAAAAAAATTTCATTAAAATCGGTCCCGTTTGATGACATAAACACACATACAGACAAGAAATATAAGTAGAAAAAGTAATTCCGCAAGGCTCGTAGATATCATTGCCAGGGGTTGAACTTCTTGGTACTTGAGAGATGTAGAGAGAAGATGGCGTATGACTGGTGACAAATCAGCTGAGCTTCTCGTGGACAGCCATTTTGCGGACGTCCTAGCTGCAAAGTTTCTTCACTGCCGGTGATTGTGGGCCTCTTAAGAAAGCAATTTACATCCTTTGGGAAAAGGCAACCTGCGTAATTTATGACCCCCTCAAGCCCTCGAAGATCATGGGGATGGATTGAATTCGTTGATTTATATTGCTTTACATATTCTATGCCGAGTTCTCATCGGGTGGATAGATCTGAATAATTCATTCACGATAGAGATGATGCTTTGTTACAAACAATGGCACTGCTTGGAATAACCGCAGGCCTTCGACGGCTTGAGTCCTCGAGACGGGACATATAAGCACGTGGATCATGTGCACTAATGCATTGTGGCTTGTTTCGACTGCGTCCTCAGCAGGACAAATTGCCTCTGTTGACAGACTCACCCCAATATATACTTATAACACGTCAAAGCGGGAATGAGGTAGGGAATAGATATGAATTGGGTAATGAATATGAAAACTTGGCTGCAGTAGATATTCTTGCATACTTTCGACACTCATTATCTACTTTTGGAGGGGTGAGTCGGGTTATCTTAGAAATAGCCAGACATTTTGTTGTACTCGGAGCTAGGGAAAATGTTCTGGGCCACAGTTTACACTTGTTTGGTCCTCAGGAAGATCAGACGAAAAGCCAATGACGCAATCGGATGGCGTGCGCGCTGCGACGCAGACGTTGGAGGAGAATTGAGACCCTTGTGGTCCTGCGTGAGTTGCAAACAAAAAGTGGTTCAATCTAAATTTAAGCTCCCAAGACTCATTTTTACCGGTTCCGCTGCTCCATGGTTTCATAGAAGTCAACTGCTTTGTATTTAGCTGTAGAGTCGATCGATTTAACTGTACGTCTCCTCGTTTTACAAATTTGTCATCATCTAATAAAACTATCTGAACATTGGTCACTAGGTCGCCGGTCCTTTGGTGTGTGTGATAAAATAAGCAACAGGTTATAAAAAATCTCATTCAATTTTCTTTCTATAACAAATCTAAAACCAGTAGAGTTACCAAAGGAAGTTCCTTTTGCTGAGCTATGCTCTAACGCTTTACAAAAATAAAGAAATGCATTAATATATACATATGTATGTGTGTAGGTGAGCGCGTTGTTCTACTTCTACTGGAACCGTACCCTTGCATGCCGGTTAGTGACAGTAAAGTATTAATTGTGCCGATGATAGTCCAGAGCCATGAAATATGTTGAAATTTCCACCTGCGGGCATTTTCATATAAAAGACGTTTACCGCATTTACAAGCATCTTGTGCTGGCAAGTGGAGTAGGTGGTATCGTCGAAGCTTAGGTGGAGCCCAAAAGTGTGTCTACAACGATATCACTACTTGTAACGAATTTACAACAGAAATGCAGAGATTACAGATATGCAAATGTGTGGGTTCATGTAAGCATATAAGCAGCCATAAAAAACTGGCACCTTACTGAAGGCTTATTTATGCTTCTGCAGGACTTGTTGGGGGCTAAAATCTTTTCTTCCATGAAAGATACCGATAGTGTCAAAACGGTAACCCCTTTTTTACAAGGTGAATCGTTAGAGTCATATTTAAAGATATTGGCCCCAGCATGGATCTTTTGCCTCTAATTCCTTCTCTGGATGCGAGTAGTCATAACCTGACACTGGCTTTTTACATCCTGAGGAGCACTCGCTTCTTCCACAAGAAGACTCTCAGAATGTTTTGGCAGTTTTATCTCAGCTGATGATTTTTTGCCGCATATTTACTCGGTACGTTCACGGTAAAAGCCCGTTCATCTCGGAATCGATTTGGTATGACTACGTTAAATTTTATAGCTCCTCCAACCTCATCCTTAATTGGGGAGCTTGGGGTCCTCCAAGCCACGAGTAGATGTGTTTGACAGCTGATCTGGGAAACCTATAAATTGAGCTGAAAACCTCTTCAAGTTGTTTTTCTCTAGATTGTAGGCAATAACGTTCCTTCTGTGAGATAGCTAGTTGTGGGACTCTACTGGGAGTAAAATCAGTCGGTTGGCATGCTGACGAGGACTCAAGAACTCTCCAACTTGAGCTCTCTCGAACTTTAAGTCGAAAGGTTTGGGTTTCAGTACCTTATGTTATTGATAATAATTTCAGGGTACGAAGATTTGGTAGTCATGTAAGAATCGTCTGTTGCAGAGGGAGATCCACGAATTGAGCGTTGCAAAAACTGTATATCCAAAAGCATTATCCTCTATGTAAAGTGACGAAACCGAAACCCCACTTGAGCTCTGCCAAGATTTTAACGGGGCATGGGCACCTACGATATATGCCTACCAGTCATTTCAATTGGGGTTCATTCCTCTTACAAACGGAGAAAACTGGGGCCAGCAGCCAAGAATTTAGTCATATATTTAGCTACCTCAGAATCTAGCCCTAGTACAGTCAGTCTCCGATGGATATTTTGACACATTGATGCAGTCTCAACCATAACTAGCTAGTTTTGGCGGTTGTTTTGAGTTGTACTCAGTTGATCCATAACCATCAGTTAAACCATGGTAATTTTTGGAGGATGTGACATCGTATCACAGACGATGGGCCCAAGGCTCAGGAATCCATCAAAAACTTATTATTGGAAGACCCTTTCCACCTGTTGCTCGCTATGAATTTTCGCTCCGATTCCACTGAGAATCTATAAAATAATTTCCAGCAACGACTACCCCTTGCCAGGGGCAGTGGTTGCCCAGCACTCACCACTCGAGATAAGACCAGATTCCCTACTGATCTGTTTATACGGCTAAGTTACATTCATGCTGACTAAGTGATTTGCTTGAGAGTGGCCTGGTAAACTGCTTTTAGTTGGGACCCAGATGATTCTAATCTAAGAACAGCTGGAGCCATTCACAAGCACTCTCAGACTTTCCCCAATCGTACATGAGTTCAATTCATTGCTGTATTAGCCATATGATTGTCCATAGCTGTACTAGGTAGCATCCCATGTACCGGATTCTTGATTGCGAAACATTCGGAAAGTGTTACAGTAGTCGAACAGCGTGAGCTTGACCCTTACATTGAGCTTCTCCAAAATACAGTCTATTTCTTGGAGATGTAATTAATATATATCCCTCAACTTTCTTGTATTAAAATCACCCATCCATGCTTTGTTTCAAGCTAAGCTATGCACTTTCAGCGAATCCCGTAAGAAATTGAGACTTTGTGGGCGCCTTTATCTTCCAACAAGGAGGGAAGGTTTTGCTTCGGTGTTTTATGAGTTTCTCATCGGCTTTTTATCAATGGGTTACAGATACGTCATCGATTTTACAATGAAAATTTCGGTATCTGTTTGATAACAAATCGATAAGGAGTCTCAAATTGCTAGCTGAATTCGTGAGACTCCGATGAGAAATTGATATTTTTTCGATACCAAATCGATCCTTTTGATAACAAATTCATATCTATTTGATAACAAACAGATACATTTTTCATAACAAATCGATAATTTTTCGATAACAGACACATGTTTTAAAAATTTTTGTTTGACAAATAGTCGATAAATTATCGATAATATATCGATAATTTTTTGTTTAAAAAACGAAAATGTTTTATAACCAAACGATAATTTTTCGATAAGTCGATAGCTGTTTGATGATATATCGATAAATTTTTGATTTAAAATCGATAATTTTTCAATAGTAAATCGATAACTTTACGCACGAAAAACTGCCTTTAGTAGGAAAAATTTCACGCATTGCTATACTTATACCCGCCTCTCCTAGAAATCGATAGTACTAAGTATCCGTCTTCTCTGTATATTATCTTTAAGTACAATTAGTATAATCATAATTAATTTCATATCTGTTTTATTGGTTTTCGTCTTTTTTGCGGGGTAAGTTCATTTTATTTCTCTTCTCACTCTACGTATGGTGCATATGTTACATGCAAACTACAACAACAAATTTGCCGCCTTTTAAATACGTGCATTGTAATATGCAATGGTGTTCATGCAAATTGGTCCTAAATGTAATTTCAGTATTGCTCCTAAGCACACATACACCAAACAGAATGGCGAGCAAACTTTAAGGATACAATCGAAGTATGCCAAAACCATAGAAGTTTTTGCGTATTGCGTTAACAACAAAAGCTACAATCTTTGTACTTCTTATGTAGCGCTTTTCAACGCTTTGGTGGTGGATGAGATTTTACATGTCGGGAAATTTATATTGTAAAAGTTTAAACAAACACTTCCGTCGCCATACGTCGTTATTTTGAAAGCAATGGACGGCATTGTTTAGCGTGCTCGTATGCGTTCTCATTATATTGGTGCCCAAGAAAATACGCCTCCTTGCACACATACATATATGCATACATTTTAACAAAGACTATTGACGGTGACAGGGGGACGCTCCATTAACCTGCGAAATTACAAAAGTTTCCTTGCATATGTAAGTTGGCCTCACTAATTTGAGTGCGGCACGCGAATCTCATCCAGTTTGCTGCTTAATCAATTGTTTGTGTTGTTATTTCGCAAGTTTTATTAGCCGAAAGCAATGATGCCGCAATAGTGCCACGCCAATAGCACACACTTGGTGCTGTTACCTCTTTCTCTTTGTTTAGTCAATACAATAGAGTATTTGAGAAAATTAGCAACAGAGTTACCACTTTAGTGAATAAAAAAATATGCATGTAGCTTTGGTGGAGAATAATTGAAAG
This sequence comes from Eurosta solidaginis, assembly GCF_040869045.1. Taxonomy (NCBI): domain Eukaryota; kingdom Metazoa; phylum Arthropoda; class Insecta; order Diptera; family Tephritidae; genus Eurosta; species Eurosta solidaginis. The sequence continues at coordinate 255,219,383 of NC_090320.1, read as the reverse complement.
ACTTCGCTTTTTTGCTTGGGGTTAGAAACTACTTCAATACCTTCTGTAAAAAGAAATTAATACTTACATAGGGTTACAGAAGTTCTTGCAAACTATCTCGCGTTTACAATGTAAGGATGTTAAGAACCTATTTCTTTGGGAATGCAATATGAACGCAGGGCATGCAATGAGAACCAAATTTTCTTTCGGAATGTCACTTTAAATCCCACGTACCTGAAGCGAGCGCCATTAAAGGGGATTCCATGGGTTGTGTAGTGCAATCATTTCATGGGTTTGTCAGTGAAATTTATAGCTAAGCCAACTCAACTATGAACCTCATCTAGCCGTGGTGTATTCTGTTTATTCAGCAGGCAATGCTATGATGACTCTAAGTTTCTAATGTTTCGGGTGATGGTCAGCCCCGATAAAGCTTGCAAAGTTTTCGAGAGTCTTGTTATTACTATAAGAAGAAGAAGAAGTATTAAAATCAACACCAAAAATGTTTACACCAGCGCAAGGAAGGTGTATTTGCTTTAGCGACCAGACATTTAATATCTTCCAATGACTGATAGTTACCGAATCATTACTGTAGATAGGCAGAGCCCGGCATCAGACATAACACTAACGTTTTGCATTTTGAACTTCGTCGAATAAAGACTGCTGTTAAAAAGCGTCTTGTTGAAAAAAAAAGCCAAATACAATCAAAGTCATAAGCCTGTTCGGCCATATTCTCCATAGGAGTTGACGAGTGCTTCCTACAAAACCATGGTATCTATATTTGAAAAGACGAATAAAGAATTTATTAATTCGAGCGACTAAATAAGATTCTACGATGTTTGAGGGAATATGTTATAGGGATCTTACTCCATGGGCGTAGCTGGGCGATGAGTGCTGAAGAATCTCTTAGTTTTCGAAGAAACACTAATTTTTTGAAGTTTTATGTTGCAGAGAAATCTGATTGACTGCCGATTGTTCCCAGTCTAAGGGGAAAAGTTTTCCTTATAACTGAAGTTCATTCCCCTTCAAATAATTACGGAGATATAGCGAATTTAAATATTTTGTTTCACTTGAGCACTCAGCCCCCTAACACTATCGTTTCCCTTCCCAAGCTCTCTACCTCTTTCACCTAAATAACCTTACATATAGAGTTTTTATATGAAATATTGTATTAAGATAATTACATAGATATTGCGAATCAAGATTTGTTGTTTCACATTATTGATATTTGAGAAAAGTTACAAAGTTTACAAACGGCGATGGTTACTAGGATATGTTTCTGAATTTCACTCCTACATTAGATAGCTTCACGGGAGATGAGTATTGGAATCGAAATCTCCAACATTCCTACTTTATACTAGTGTGATGCCAGTCAGTAAGTATCACCTTTTTGTTGCTATTCCTTTATTCGCCAGGTACATACTAATTCTATACGCTTTTTAACTGTAATTGTGTAGAATAATTATAGGCGCGCTACAAGAGCTTAGGAACACTGCTTTTTTAAGCAGTACTTCCTCTGTTCACTATTATATCAATATTATTATCTGTATTTAATTTGTTTTACTTCTACTCCGACTTTCAATTCCATTTTCACTTCCACCATCATTTCCACTTTCTACCCCTCCTACCTAACCAACCTCATTTATGGAAAATATATACCAATACAAATACAGCCAGTTTAAATTTTTTGTTTTACTCACAATCAACCCTTCCTCCATATGCACTATTGCTCTAGCAAGATATTTGGCATCTGTATATTTGAAATCTGACAATTATTGGTTACCTGTTTACAATAATATGCAGCTCACTTTTCAAAATTTTATGTAACCAACTGTGAAATTTTTGTCAAGATGGGTTGAGTACTTTGAACGTTCATAGATCACACACGCTCAAAAATTCATTAATTTTTATGTATAATAGGAAAAATACTTGATCTTTCATTTCTTTGCTAAAGATTGTATATTGTCAACACCATGCACGATAGCTCTTATATGCAAGGCTTAAAATAGATATAAATGACACATACACACACCCTCTATAAAGCCAGAAAATCACCGGGTCACCACGTGAACTTGCCATGAAAATATTGTGATCGGTTGGGTACTTTGGACATCTATGAAATACGCACACTTAGATCCATTTCTATTTATAAGATTTATACCGGGTTCAATGAAACATTATAATATTAGTTCCACAATATGGTATTCCGAATCGATGTGGGGATGCCGAAATCTGGAAAGGCAGTAAGTATTTTTCGATTTCGTTTTGCTTTTAACTACTTTGAACACATGCTTGCACTTAATGCCAACAAGTGTTACTGCGTAACGTACTCAAAATTATATAATAAGTTGATTTCAAGTTATTACGTCAGTGATATGCCTTTAGTTAGGGTTATCAAAATCCGAGATCTGGGTATTGTATCCGATTCATCGTTTATATTTACTGAGCATCTAAATTTTATAATCCCCAAATCATATTCCTTATTGGCCTTTATTAAGAGAAATGGATCTGAGTTCTTTGAACTTTTATGTCACATCACGGAATTTGCGGCAACATAACATGTTTTCTATTGATCAGTGTAAGTCTAATTATGCTCTAAATGGGCCGATCACACGCGCTCTAATTGCCATCAACTCATTAAACAATGATCATTGTATTGACTTTTCCGTATCAAGCTTTTGTTTTAAAAATTTGTTATTCTCTATATTATGTTAATTTTTTAACACTTTCTACTTATGTATAAGAAATTTTTGTTAATCTAGTCTGTAAGATTATTGTAAATCATAGGCTGAATAAAGAAATATGAAATATGAAAACACAAGTGAAATCGCAGCAAACTTTCATCAAATAACTGATTTTCTATTAAATGAGCATATACATATTAAATTAAAAGATTCAGTTGTGCTTTATTTCATCAGTTTAACACTCCAACCATCACCCACCGACAACCAATTTTCTCAATATGTGTGCATTCAAAATTGCACGCACGTAAGCACAGCCACACACCCATACGCACACCTACTAAATATACTTTCTTCAAATACAATAAGAATTCTGTGAAAGCACTGCTGTATTGTATGCACTCAACTGACGGTGTTGCGGTTGTTTGTTGCATTTATAATGTTACAAGTGCTGATAAATTTATCACGCATATGTACACACACAACAACAATGCAAACCGCACATAAACTCATCACCCATGAACTCACAACATATTTCTTTCTGCAGCTGATGCTTAGCAGTGGTTTCGTCTTCCGTTTATCGCCATATTTTACTTTCAGCAAACACCAAACGTTGCATGCCTCACATCGCGCTTTCATCAAAACTATCAAATACTGAATTCAAAGTATTTGCAGGTTATGCTAGCTAGATAAGCACATAAATATAAGCACGTAAATAAATAAATATGTGTGTGTATGTGTAGAAGAAAGTACCATCTGATCCATGCCGCTAAACCACCAAAACAACTTCGCCGTTGGTGCAATGTTAGGAAATCTGGCAGTTGTGGCAGCCACTCATTGTCAGAAATATGCAACATTTATTGCGCTATGGGGAGGAAGTCTTGACATCTTGCAACTGCATATGAGTGGGAGTTGCGTGAAGTACAACAAACATTTTTCGAAGTGCTTAGTAGAAAGTTGGGTTTATGCGCGTGTTCGCAAACAATCCATACATATATACAGTAAGTAGACATGCATGTGGGACAGCAAATTATTGCAATACTTTTATCCACTTGAACAAGGTATCTACTTTGAACTTAATAAAATGTGATAGTCTTCGACGGAAATTATTAAATATGCTATCTTTTCATGGTAATCTTGTGTGCCCAGATCTTACAGTCGTCAAATCTGGGGTCACGGACACCGATAGAGAAAGTAGTGAATCGACTTCTCTTTCTTTTCGTCCTGCCAGCTTCTGCATAGGGAGCTTGTTGGTATGTGCCACCATTGGAGCATCGGTGCAATTGTGCAGTGAATTGTGATGGCACCCATAAGTAGTGATTTATTAAGCCTTCCATAACCGAACATAGCCACAAGTACCTTGGGACCTCGCAACTATCTCCATTGGGAGACTGATAGTAAGTATAACTATAAGCTGTTGGCAGATTAGCACTAGGTCAACACGGTAGTTGATTTTAAACTCATCTGTATGGAGTTCGATGACGCCCGACTTAGTTACTATGTCGCCTTTCCAATCCATTCTTTTTCCCTCTCTGTTTGTCGATAAATCCCATAGGCATCTGGCGACTTTCCTTTTCGAAGCGATGCGACATACTTTACGTTAACAAATGTGAGAGCCAAATGGAGGAATAACAAATTTCATCGCTGCTCAAAAGCATTTGCGCATCTCGGCATCCACAATATATTGAGCCGATTCGATGTTTGTAGCTCACAGAGTTCCCAAATCCGGGACACTGGTTTTGTGGCTGTAGTGGAACATGACGTAATCAGTTTTGTTTCCTGTTCTTTGCACAGGAGACAGCCAATTTGTTTGCGTTTTCTTTTAATGCTTTACTGTGGTACTAAATATGACTTTTATTCGAGTTTCAGACGTTATAGCAATGCGTATACTTAAAAAATATGACAAAGAAGTATTCTAGATTCTGACCCTCACATGTCTTAAACCTGTTTTCGTCCACCTTTGTCATCTTCGCAAAATGGCGTATTTTCTACAACAAAAAATGAAATTAAAACTGTCTTCAAGCACTGATCTGTTAAGAAAAGCTTTATGATTAAAATTTTAAAAATCTCATCATTATATCCACTGACTGATGTCATCCTTTGTATCTAAAAACAAATAAGAACGGGACTGTCTTCCGCCGCGCCGAAGATCTCATACCTTTCATGAATGGAGCTGAACAATAATGTGTTGAAATTTCAATTATTAAAAAAATCTGAACAAACGATTATATGGGATATATGCTATAAATACGACTCATCCCTACGATTTTTTTTAGACAACAGCATGTGCTATATAAGAAAGCATATGTTGAAATTTAAAGCTTCTAACTGATAAATCTATATATATAAAAATGAATTGCTATTCGTTAGTCTCGCTAAAACTCGAGAACGGCTGAACGGATTTATCTTATCTTGGTCTTGAATTATTTGTGGAGGTCTAGGGAAGGTTTAAAAGGTGAGAAAAATTCGAATACTTGCCGGGAAAATACTAAAAACAGCATATTTCCTCGAGATATAGGCCAAAACGTGGACCCGGGTACCCCTAGAGTGTGTTTATAGAATATGGATATCATATGAAAGCTGTTGATGAGTGCTTTGGTAGAGGGTAATTTTCATACCCCTGGGTGACTAGGGTCTCGAGATATGGGCCAAAACGTGGACGCGGGTACCCCTAGGGTGTGTTTATAGAATATGGATATCAAATAAAAGCTGTTGATGAGTGCTTTAGTAGAGGGTAATTTTCATACCCCTGGGTGACTAGGGTCTCGAGATATAGGCCAAAACGTGGACCCGGGTACCAATAGGTTGTGTTTATAGAATATGGATATCAAATAAAAGCTGTTGGTGAGTGCTTTAGTAGAGGGTAATTTTCATACCCCTGGGTGACTAGGGTCCCGAGATATAGGCCAAAACGTGGACCCGGGTACCCCTAGAATATGCATATCAAATGAAAGCTCTTATTGAGTGCTTTAGTAGAGGGTAATTTTCATACCCCTGGGTGACTCGGGTCTCGAGATATAGGCCAAAACGTGGACCTGGGTACCCCTAGAATATGTGTATAGAATATGGCTATCAGATGAAAGCTGTTGACGAGTGCTTTAGTAGGGGGTAATTTTCATACCCCTGGGTGACTAGGGTCTCGAGCTATAGGCCAAAAAGTGGACCCGGGTACCCCTAGAATCTGTTTATAGAATATTGATATCAGATTAAAGCTGTTGATGAGTGCTTTAGTAGAGGGTAATTTTCATACCCCTGGGTGACTAGGGTCTCGAGATATAGGCCAAAACGTGGACGCGGGTACCCCTAGGGTGTGTTTATAGAATATGGATATCAAATAAAAGCTGTTGATGAGTGCTTTAGTAGAGGGTAATTTTCATACACCTGGGTGACTAGGGTCTCGAGATATAGGCCAAAACGTGGACCCGGGTACCAATAGGTTGTGTTTATAGAATATGGATATCAAATAAAAGCTGCTGGTGAGTGCTTTAGTAGAGGGTAATTCTCATACCCCTGGGTGACTAGGGTCCCGAGATATAGGCCAAAACGTGGACCCGGGTACCCCTAGAATATGCATATCAAATGAAAGCTCTTGATGAGTGCTTTAGTAGAGGGTAATTTTCATACCCCTGGGTGACTCAGGTCTCGAGATATAGGCCAAAACGTGGACCTGGGTACCCCTAGAATGTGTGTATAGAATATGGCTATCAGATGAAAGCTGTTGACGAGTGCTTTAGTAGGGGGTAATTTTCATACCCCTGGGTGACTAGGGTCTCGAGCTATAGGCCAAAAAGTGGACCCGGGTACCCCTAGAATCTGTTTATAGAATATTGATATCAGATTAAAGCTGTTGATGAGTGCTTTAGTAGAGGGTAATTCTCATACCCCTGGGTAACTAGGGTCTCGAGATATAGGCCAAAACGTGGACCCCGGTACCCCTAGAATGTGTTTATAGAATGTGGATATCAAATGAAAGCTGTTGATGAGTGCTTTATTAGAGGGTAATTTTCATATCCCTGGGTGACTAGGGTCTCGAGATATAGGCCAAAAAGTGGACCCCGGTACCCCTAAAATCTGTTTATAAAATATTGATATCGAATGAAAGCTGTTGATGAGAGCTTTAGTAGAGGGTAATTTTCATACCCCTGGGTGACTAGGGTCTCGAGATATAGGCGAAAACGAGGACCCGGGTACCCCTAAAATGTGTTTAAAAATGTGGATATCAAATGTAAGCTGTTGATGAGTGCTTTATTAGAGGGTAATTTTCATACCCCTGGGTGACTATGGTCTCGGGATATAGGCCAAAAAGTGGACCCGGGTACACCTAGAATGTGTTTGTAGAATATTGATATCGAATGAAAACTGTTGATGAGTGCTTTAGTAGAGGGTAATTTTCATACCCCTGGGTGACGAAAACGAGGACCCGGGTACCCCTAAAATGTGTTTATAAAATGTGGATATCAAATGTAAGCTGTTGATGAGTGCTTTATTAGAGGGTAATTTTCATACCCCTGTGTGACTATGGTCTCGGGATATAGGCCAAAATGTGGTCAGACGGAAAAAGCTTATTAAAATGTATGCAGATTGGCCAAATTTAGGGCAGGAAAACGTCTGCCAGGTCTTCTAGTTATATATATAAATAATAGAAGATTTGTAGCCTCCAACAATGCGGAAACATACGGAAAGCAAAATTTATTTAAAATAGAGTCAAAAAAGTCTAGAGAAACTTAACAAAATATAAAGCGCCAGGCGTGTAACATTTCACTCATGAAATATTTCACTTCTATGGCTGTTTACACAAATTCATGAAGCAAAATTATATAAAAACTTTGGTCGCTTCAAAGCAAAGATAACGCAAGGCGTTTCATTGTTTTTCGAATGGCGTCATCAAAGCGTAGGCACGCAACCCAATCGTTTATATAAATCTTTCGATGCTTCGCCTGACAGATGAGTAAAATTTATGGCAGCACCTATATGTATCTTGTTGAACAAAGTTTGTTGAATGTTAACGGACTCGAAAAGTTGGGAAATTCTCAAAGGAGGATTTACAACTCTCATAACTTCAAAGCGAAAAAGTGGCAAGGAGTCTCATTTTTATATTATGGGCCTGCCGAAGCGTCAGATCGATGCAACACAGCCAAACCGTCTACGTAAATCTGCCTTAATTTCTGTCGCTGTGAAAGTATGCCGCAAATAAAACTATGATGTGAGTGGAAGCAAACCGAAGGAGCAGGCAAAAATATTGTAACGAATTTAGTGCAATTCTGCTTATTTGCAACTTTCTACTAACGTTCGTATCGCTAAATTGTTGAATAAATAACTCCAATATTCAATAATGCAAAACGGCCTTTATTAAAGTACTACACAATAACACTGATACTTCACAACCAATAGCTTGCTTAAATCAAACTGATTCGTCGTGCCTCAGCTGGTGCTGCTTTTATATTCTTAGGTTTCCTCGTTGGCCTATTTCTAGACATTTCTATTTATAGAATTTACTACTTGTTTACCAGCTATAAATTTCTCAGCTATAACTACAGATGCACGATTATAGCTTCTCGCAGAGCCATACGCGCGTGTATATGTGAGTGATATTCCACCGATGATTGCTTAATTTTGGGATGATCTCAGATATATGCATGTATATGTGCGTTTCTCTCCGTTGCTTTTATGGACATATGTGTACACATAATGATTGATTTGTTTATGTGCATACAAGTCACTGCTTAGTATCGGCTTAGATATGATAGTATCCCTTAAAAAAAAAATAGTATCCCTTAGTGTTGCTAATATTCGTCACAATATGCATTAATGAAAGTTTAACTATTATACACGTTTTTATGCAATAACATTGTTGTTTTTTCGTTTAAAAATGTTGCTACCGAATTCTTTTTTTACCATAAAAATATAATGAACTTGGGTACAGAAATTCAGAAATCGTAGACAATATTTTACCGATATACTTTGTTGTTGAGTTTAAAAAGTTTTTCACAATAATTTGAAAAACTCTACGTTTTCGATGCTTTTTACACTTAGAGTTGTGTCATCAAGATTTCTCAAAGAACCTTGTGTAACAAATTTAGTTTTTAATGAAAGTCAATAACTATGAACTGAACAATTTTCGCCGTGAAATAAAACTAAAATACTGTGGAACAGCAGCAACACTTCGGTGACTACATAAACCCTGTTTCAATCTTTAACGTCACTGCACAGAACCGTAATTGACCGTTTTCAACCGAAACAATAATGGCAACCCAGATTTTTCCGCTGTGATAACTTAGGCGAGTGCCTGTCAGAAAGATGTCAACACACTTGTAATTATCCACAACATTTCTGCCATGAAAAACTTCCAAGTGAGTATTCATCTGCCTTGTAGATACTGTTTGGAGTCGGCATAAAAATATAGGTACTATCCCGCCAATTTGTAGGAAAAATTAAAAAAGAAGCACAACGCAAATTAGAAGAGAATCTCGGCCCTACATCTCTTCGGAGGTTAACGGGCCTTACTTTTTTAAATTAACGGATATATTAATTGAGATATTACGAAAAGAAACCTCTTTTTCTTAAAGATCGGTTGTATGGGGGATATTTACCATAGTGGTCCGGTACGGTCGATTCCGAAATATCTCTAATCCAACACCAAATAATGCCCGTTGACAAAATTCCCTCAAGATATCTCAAAGAGTTTTCAAATAGACAGACGAAAGAGCATACGGATACGGCTGAGTCAATCGAGAACGTCATCCTGATCAATTGCCTCTACAAATTGGGGGTCTATCTCTTCTTCTTCTTCTTTACGCACTTACAATTTTGAGTTTCAAGACAAACTTAATATAAAAATTTCATGAAAGGTATAAAAAAGGTAATTTTGTTAATGTCAAACTTTTTTAAGCATGTATATCGGCTCAAGTTCTATTGACTTGGAAATACCGTATAGATAGCTGCAACTTGGCTTATTGTACATTGCAACCAGAAGTTTTTATTCACATAACAAAGTAACGACGATTAAATACCCATGCGGCAGACAAGCTAGCCACAAGTAAACATACACACACACACAAACAAACATCTTTATAAATGTTTAATAGTGTTTGTAAGTGTAATAATACACATAAGCATGAGAGTATATTGTTATGTTGGCACCCAGTAAAAAATGTATGGATTAATACCAGAATGGAGCATTTAAACAGTAATGACTTGTTCATCCATTTGGTAAAATAACCGAGCAATCCAGAAATTTTGTAAAAGTCGGCAAACAATTTACATTGATACCTCGCTTATTGATACAGTTTGGAGTAATAAAGGAGCATAAAACCATTGATTGCTCGAGTATTACTCCTAATGTATCAATAATGGAGTAATCGTAACCGATAACATAACTGTAAATTTTGAAATAGCACAATTCTTCCAATAAATCAAATTTTTCTATTTCATTTAGTTTGTAATTTATATTCGCACGCGATTGAAGTCTCGCGAAATTATAAGTGAAAAAGTGATAAATAAACTAATAAATAAATTTATGCGGTTTATATACGGGTCAAAATATTACTAAATATTAAAATATGTGTGATAACTTTTATTCTAAGCGACACTTCAGGCGACTAGTAAAAAGGAAGTTGAAAAGTTTACTTCCAATAATGTAGAGACTTCTTCCTACCAAGAAGCAAACGAATTTTCATTACCAGAAAATCAGAATATCCAAAGTGAAATTTGTATTAATATTTACTGCGAATCAAATGAAAATTTAAACGAAAATTTAAGTGATCAGTCAAACGTAACATTTGAAGAAAAACTTGCAGTTTTGGTAATTAAAAACCGGCTTTCGAACAAATGCTGTAGTGAGTTACTGCATCTTTTACAAAGAGAAGGCATGAATGTTTCCTTATGTAGGAAAACCCTTCTCAAAATTGACCCAACGGAAAGCCTAGAAGTAAGCGAAATGTCGAACCAGGCGAATACTTTCATTTTGGTTTAGAGAAAGCGTTAAAAATGCACGGACAGTACTTATTAAGTGATACACATCCTGAACTATCGATAGATATGCAAATACATACCAAACTCAGTCAATATTTATGCCGGAATCTATGCCAAGTACTTCGACTAATGACTCAGGTATATGAATTAAAGTGTCTCAATTTAACTATTTCCTTATTAAACTTATATTCTTTATATATTTTAGTTTTAGAAAAAATCAACGAAATTCTTGAAGTAGTCAAAAAGCTGGAAAATAAACTTGATCATGTTTCAAACGAAGTCGAAGCGTTAAAAATAATTACATGCAAACATACCGTGTCACTAGAAGAGTTGCAAAAATTTTCACGCCCAGCTTATATCGATTTACAAATATTTCCAATTCGTTCACTAGTTGAACTAAATTCTGCAGAAGGGTTGATTAAAACCAAGTCTGATTCAGAAGTGGTAAGAGAATTTTTTTCACAATATTTTATATAGTGAATGATCTTTTTAAAGCTCTTTATTGTTATGTTTTCCAGATAAGCTATATAAAATCCAGGTTTGATGAAATTAAAATTGAGAAAGTATTATCAAAAATATTCCACGACAACGTGTTGCTTAAAATATATTGGGATGGGAAGAAAGATAAAGTGGCGATAAACAAATACAAATTATTCAGCTATTTCATTTTCGGTAAGAATGACAATATTTTATCTAACTTATATACATAAGTAAATAAATGTACATATATACATCAAATTTTCTCTCTTTTCGCAGAATCGCTGAAAGACAATTTTGCATCATATGGGCAATATGCAAATGCTATGGAAATAACATTTCGTAAATGTAAGGCAACATTTTACCGCAAAACATATTCGCTTCAATCTCCACGAAATAGCAATTCTTCATAAACATAAAATTTATACATAAATGATCCATTAATTAATATGTAATTATCTAAAGTGAAATATAAATTTATTTCTTTTGTTTTTTTTAACCAATTTCATTATTCTTATATGTACAATTTTAATAATAAATTGAATTTGAATTGAATTGTGTACACATTTTCTTTCTGTGTATATTTGGACAAATTAAACATTGCTCACTTTACCCTCGTACTGGAGATAAAATATATCACTCCATTTCTGCTCCATTTGGCTGTATGGAAGATTACTCCTTTTTTGTTTGTTTTGGATGTAAAACGGAGCTAAAAATAATGCTCACTTTGACAACCGTTAGGATCTCAAAGGGAGTGCTCGCCCGTAAGAACATGCAATGGTAAAAAGGAGTAAAAAATGTAAGGGACTCGGAGATTTGTGGATTAATCCAATGCTCGTAAAGGATCGATCTAATATTAATATTTGGATGATACATATTTTTACTGGGCATCTTTCGCCGTTTGAATGCTTTGAAAATATAATTTTATGAGCGGTTTCGGCTGTGGTTGTTTCGGTTTATACATATTTTTGGTTTATTTTGCGTACCTGAAAATTGTAAATGATGTGTTGCTGTTGACTTTGATGCTATTGCTGATTTTGATGGCAGCATTGATTATGGCAAAATGGGAAAATCAAAAATTGTGTGAGAAGTAAAGTTGAAATTTAGTATTTTTTTTATTTCTATTCTCAGCTGTGAATAGCACGCAGTGCCTACTAAATTTTTTCAACTTAATATAGCTGTGGTCAAAAACAATACTCGACTAAGTGCCCCATAAAAAGATAGGACTTAAGGGGTGGGGCGGGAACTAGGCGCGGGACGGTTTAGCAGGTTTAATGTGGTCATACTAATCGTTCCCGAGATGGCCGGGCTAGTGCCTTGACGGGGCGTTATAACCGGAACGTACCGGAACTATACCCTAAAAAGGACCATCAACATTGATAATGGACAACAACAACTATTTTCGAAAACAAGAGCATGACCACAAATAACATAAAAATTGCTCAATTATTCATGCCAAATTTTCACTAAGCTTTAAGTTGAAATAGTTCTTCTTATGTCAGATAGGAGCTGATAAGTCCTACATTTCAATGCACGCGTGGTGGAGGTGAAAAGCAAGATAGTTGACCTTATGGCCACTTGTGTAAAAAAATGTTGACTTTATGACAATTTCGAAAAAGCAGCATGGTCATAATATCAACTTCATTAACATTGTAACCATTTGCCCACGTCGTGACAATTTCATATTCTCATAACTTTAGTTGAAGTGGTCATAAGGTAAAGTAACATTATGGCCGTGAAAACCTCTTTAACTTCTTTGTATGAAAATTGAGCATATGAATTATCAGACGTACCTGAGTGAAATTGAAAAAATCGATATGCGACCACACCCACTGTTACAAAAAATACTTTTCGAAAATCATTGCACTATTCAAGGCAAAAGCAATGACTTTTTCCTCCGACTAAGCAGATACCTTGATGCGAAGCGGAGTCTTATGCTGTTTTAATGAGGCGCTTAGTATTCCGAGGGATATAAATACTTCGGCACTCCCCAGCTGCATGATCCATATAACGTGCGAGTCATAGCCTATAACTATCTTCAGTTAACGAATTTGGGTAGACTGGATTCAACCAAGACTTGAATTTTCTTAGCGCAACGAATGTAAGTGCGTATCTGTTGTTTTTCCTTGTAGGAGCGACACATCTTGATTCGCCTATGGAAGCAGAGGTAGAGGGCGGCCCCACTCCGTTGGAAGGACCAGGTGGAAAACGATTTAAACTCCCTTGGTGTGACCAATTGCCGCAGATTGGCAGAGAGAAGGAGCGAATGACGCGCCTTGATGAACGGCCACAGCCGTTTAAACGGTTAAGCGCAAATTAAATAAGTAAATGACATTGTAACTATTTGCCCATGTCGTGACCATTCCATACAGTCATAAATTTAGTTGAAGTGGTCATAAGGTCATGTGACATTATGGCCGTTGACCTTATGTCATGCTTCTGAAAACCTATTTAACTTCTTTGTAAGAAAATTGAGCATATGGATTATCAGGCGAACGTACCTGAAAGAAATTGAAAAAATCGATATACGGCTACGCCCACTGTTATAAGGAATACTTTTCAAAAATTCCGTAAATACCGAATTGGAAAATTTGGGTGATAGGTCTCACGTCCATCTTTGCATTTTCTTGCATGCGTATACTGCCGCGGGAGTTTTCTTCGCTTTCTCTTTCATATGGAGTTCTCTCCACAAGTGTCTATCTAGGATTACTCCTTGATATTTTATGCTACATTTCTCTTGAATGGTTACACCTCCAAGCTTAGGCTCAGTCCAAATAGGGGCCATACATTTCCGAGTGAATATTACTAGATTGGTTCTTTCTGCGTTGGCGGTTAAACGAACTCCAAATGTTCAGGCATGAACAGTGTCAAATTCCTATGGGAATGGTGTTAGTCTTCTATGGAATCGACGAAACCATGTTTATGATAATGAAAGAAAAGAAATATTCTTGGAGTGTTTGCCAAAGCTCTGTATTGGTCGACCGGCAGTGTAGTCGTTATTAGCTTTGACAAGTTTCAAATTCAAACCTTTCTTTTCCGATAAGAAACCTTAGATTTAAACAAAGTTTGTGAGTTTATAAATATTTTTAAGAATTTCAATAAATTTCAATAACTTTCAAGATTGCACTTTTCCACATTTATTATCAGCAATGAATTCGCGGAAATGTTAAATTAGCAACGGAAATGATGAAGTACATTTATATTTTGTTATATTACTATCAAACATCCCAGCAAACATTCTATGAGCGTTCATAATTGAGGAAGCCGATATGAGTCCGAGATATGTAAAAAATATGTGTCTCAGAAATATAATACCGCGGAATTCTCCTGCGACTCTAATTTCATATAGTTATGAGCAACCGAAAATTACTAAACCAGGCAGCTTCGGAATAGAAATTAAAAAATTTTTATTTCAAACTTTTCATGTTAAATTAAAATTCAATAATATTATATTTACTTCGCTGTTAATTTTTTATATTGGAATCTACGGTTTTAAGTTTTTTGCCGCTGGTGGTCTCTGCATCTTATTGATGAAAGTATTTTGGACATTTTGAGTTTGTAACTTCCGCGTTATACGTTGGTTGGCATGTTGATTCCTCTGTTTGCAATTAGCGCTGAATGGACTGAAAGCTGTACGTCGCAACGCGTCGTACTTATGGAGAAATCATACATACTGCTCTCTTATTACAAATGTTTATTTTAAAAATTTCTTCCCAAATATCATGGCTTTTACACAACTCCTTGTAAGAGTCATATATATTCATAAAAGCGACTGCTCAGACTCCGATTAGTAAATAAAATTATTTGTTTATGAGTCCAATAGGTGTATGTATAACTCTTTTTCAGACTCATACGATATAAGAAAATAAGGCTCATACCGGACAACCATCGCAAGAAGAGAAACACATTCGTGGTTTCCTCTTAAATTAACTCATAATGAGTACAAATTCTCAGATTTAGGTGTCTTTTTTGACTCTCTTTGGACTCCGAATGTTTGCTGGGATTAATGCTTGATCTAATTTGATGTGCTCTCCACCACCAACGTTCTGTCACAAATAGATCCAATATTCTATATCATGGCACTCAACTCGTAACCCGAACTTCAATGTTATAAAATTATAATCAGTGTCGATATGACTTAACAACAGTGCGACTTTGGAGATATATGGAACACCAACACGAGTAGGATATGCTTTTGCAGGACGTAAAAAAAGAAAAATTATCCCGTCTTTTTTTTTCTCATTCTTCACTTAAAATTTTTTCTAAGTAGTAACGTCATGCTTTTCTAGATGTTTGTTGGGTGTACTTAAATATATACGATAGCCCGAAATCTACAAACGTTACTCATTTACTCTAGCGCGGTAGCGCAAATTAGCACTGACTGAAGCAGTTAAGTTAAAACTACCGTGCATTGTTGAGCACAATGCATACAATTTTTATGGCAGTGATCAGGTGGGGAAAAACGTTTCAATTCAAATTTTTTTCCAAATCTATATATATATAAATGAATCGTGGTGACTGTATGTTCAGATGCTTAAAATATTATATTATCTAGGTACCCGAATAGGCTATAGGCTATATATGTGCCTAGGGTCTTGAAACCAAAACGTGGATCCGGGTACCACTAGAATGTGTTTATACAATATGGATATCAAATGAAAGCTGTTGATGAGTGCCTTACTGCAGAACAATCTTCAAACCTCTGACTGACTAGGGTCTCGAGATATAGCCCATAACGTGGACCCGACTACCACTAGAATGTGTTTATACAAAATGGATATCAAATGAAAGCTCTTGATAAGGGCATTCGTAAAGAGTATTTTTTATACTCGATTACAGATGTCGCCTGCTCATGCTATAATATTCGTAGGTGGCATTATATGAATAGCACGGACTTTCGACTACCGAATGACAGATGTCGCCTGCTCATAACGCTATTTATTAACCGTGGTAAGTCGTCAGACGCCGTCAGACGCCGCCCAAAAAATCGTCAAAAATCGTCTTATCTATGACAACAACCAAAGTTGAGTTAGGACGAAGTTGGGTTATTACCAGGGGACGTACGATTGTATTCGTCGGAAACCAAAATGAAATCGCCGGATTTCATTCAACAATATTAACTTTAAAAGCGCTTTTCTGGAAATTGTCGTGATTGTTATTTTTGTTGCCACATACAACATATAAAATCGTTTTCAATTTATTTAGTTTTATTTTATAAATAACAATAACATATTAAAAGATAAATTTTGTATTAAATACAAAAGGTACTTGTTTTCAGTCATTTTCAGCAATTATTATTTTTTTTTTCTTTGAGCTCAAATCCAACTTCCTATATCCTTTTAGTCTCTTAGTTATACATTTTCGGGTTCATTTTTTTACCATATTTATTTGCGGTTCAATATTATGATAGTAAAAGTTATTCAATTTTAAATAATCTTGTGCTATCAATATTCCTTTTAATGTATCAGTTGCCAGACGGTTTCGGATTTTTGTTTTGTTTAAATTTATTTTAGAAAATATTCGTTCTACATTCGCTGAAGAGTGTGGCAAGCACATTGGATTTGCAATGAATGCACATAAATTAGAAAAAGCGTATGTAGAGTCAGCTCTTTTGATAGTAGTAGTAGTTTTCCAAAAAACTTCTGGAGGGACCTTAGAAATGTCTTCAAAATAGAGGAACTACGGCATTTGTGGTATAGGTTTAGTTTTTGGGTAATTTTGGCTTAACCAAAAGTCCAATTCACCTTTTTTCGTCACATTTTGTTTGGTGAAATATCATCTATAGCATACTTTATCAAAAGTTGTATACCACCATCAGTTTATAATATATAAAACGAAATTCGGGTGAGCCCGAAATACCGCTTCCCCAAAAACGTAGGCTAATTTGATACAATATATCATTTAACCCGAATAATAACCAGATCAGTTTTACTAAGCAAAATTTTGTATAACTTCTCTTCTGTACCCATTTTATTAATAAATATAAAATAAAATGTCTTCTAGGCTCGTTGATATTAAAAATGAATAAGTTTCTGGAAATATCAAAATTGCTTATGCAAGACTCGCAAATAAAAATTGGATTTTCTTGGGAATGCAGACGTTATGAGCCCAAAACGTATGGCATTCTTAACAAGCACTCCATTCTGATATATTTCATTCGTCTTTGCATAACTTTTCACAAAAGGAGAAAATTGCTCCGTCTGGAGGCAATTCAACAAAATCCCCTTGGCTCAATTCTGCGTAGCCTACGCTTACTTCAGAGTCACTGGTTGATTCTTCACGCTCAGCTTTTCTAGCTTTCACTGCAGGGTTTTTAAGGTTCCTTTTCTATTTTAATTTCTGGCTTCACTTTTTCCCGGATCTTCCGAATACTTTCTTCCAACTGATTTTTATATGGTAATTTTGTTAATACTGTCGCTTTTGACTTTCTTTTTCTTCCGGTAGCAACTGGCTTTCTAATCTTTGGCAATGGTAAAACCTGTCATGGTGAAATGACTCCTTTACTGGTTCATGCCACAGGATCTGGAGAAGTCACTCGATTTGTATTAAATGTCGGTGAAGTTAGAGTAAGTCCAGTATCCGAAGTTGCATTATTTTGCTCGGAAACTTCAAAGTTTTCGGCAGTTACATGCTCATACATATCACTTGCAGCAATATAGTCTGCATCAGTAAAAATATTTCTATCGAATGGGTATATCAGTACATCTGAAACCGTTAACTGCAACCTGGTCAGTCTGAACCTTATAATACGCTTTGAAAAAGAGACCAACTAAATCGAATTGAGTAACTTTTCGTCCATTCTCTCATAAAACGCTTTAATTCGTTATTGTAATAAGCCTTGAGTGGGCTCATGGATGCTCTGTTTAGCGGTTGCATTTTATGAGTGGAATGCGTAGGCAATGATAATATCATCTCCACTCCGTTTTTACGAGCTAAGTTGATCGCTTCAATATATATATTGTTTTAGCGATTTATGGCGATGGAATTTTAGCTAAGCGAAAATTGGAATTTGGGGGCAGGCTCGGTATCAACTAAATAAGTCAACACCGCACAGAGTTACGAAGTCTTACTTTATTCTTTTATATAAATTTATAAACTAATTTATTAGCAATCACAAATTTCTAACCAAAATTTTGGGCATAACAAAGTTTGCCAAGGGCAGCTAGTATTTTATAAAAACTTAAGCCATGAAAAATATTTTTGTAAAACTGAATTTTTTAGTGACAGAGAAAAATTTGTGTAAAATCGCCACATTTTTTTCGTCAAAGTTTTTGCACTATGCCTTACTATGGTAACAAGAAACTTTGCAAAACTGAGCTGCTAAGAAATAAGTAATTTCTTGTCTAGACGCAAAATGCTACACATAGAAATATTACAACATCCGGTAATATGGATAAGTGCAGGCGTGGTTGTATGCGGGTTAAGGCGTGTGCTCATGAAGGTACTAAAATAAATTCTGTTAAATAAAGTTAGTACTACTTAGTTCGTGCATTTGAGGTGTGTCGGCTCATTTAAGTTCGTGTGGTAGGGATCAACGCTTAATGTACAAAACTTTGCTAAATGAGTTTTTCTGCATTAATACTGGCACACGCATGGAATTTTCCAAACTATAATTTATTTCAAAAGTGCAAACGTGCACGAAATTTGCGCAATGAGTAGAAATAATTTGATGTACCTGTACTTTTGTATTATAGGTGGACTACTAGGAGAAGTGGGGGAAGTTAGGACGTAAGACAGACTTATCAAAAAATTCTGGTTTTATAACGATGGAAATGGAAAGGTAAAGTTCTCTTATAACGGAAAAATGCAAAATGTACAATTACCAGAATAGAGCCTTCACATCTACGCGCTGAATATGAATATGAGTATGAGTATGAATATGAACATGAATATGAATATGAATATAAATATAAATATTAATATGAATATGTATACGAATTTGAATAAGAATATGAATATGAATACGAATATGAATATAAATATGAATATGAATATGAATATGAATATGAATATGAATATGAATATGAATATGAATATTAATATGAATATGAATATGAGTATGAATATGAATATGTATATGAATATGAATATGAATATGAATATAAATGTGAGTATGAATATGTATATGTTTATGAATATGAATATGCATGTGAATATGAATATGAATATGAATATGAATATGAATATGAATATAAATATGAATATGAATGTGAATATGAATATAACTTTGAATATGAATATGAATATAAATATAGATGTGCGTATGAGTATGAATATGAATACGAATATGAAGTTGATTATGAATATGAATATTAATATGAATATGAATTTGAAATTGATTATGAATATGAAAAAGAATTGTATATAAACAAGACCATTGATATTAATACGAATATGAATATCATTACCAATATTAATATGGACAAGAATGGGAATATGAATACCAATAGGAATTTAATCTTAATATATAAAAAACACGTGTCACAACATTTTCGGGCGCGATGGACTCCTAAACTACTGAACCGATTTTGAATTTGTTTTGCACCCCGTGTGTAGCTTGATCTAACTTGAGAGATAGGATAGATAATATCTCACTTTATAATCGCAATATTATTTTATTGCAAATTTTTTTATTTGTTTATACGAAATAATAAAATGTTACGTATACGCAGTGGCACTCATATTTTCAGGTGGTGCGGATATACTTCCATGTAATTACTTGGTGTTAATTAAACAACCTTCTTATCAATAAAAAATATTATAGCGAATGATATCAAGTATAGCACATCACCAGTCCCGCCGAGAGGGTGGCGGCCGTTTCTGAGGGGGCCCGCGATTTGGAGGTACTATGACATTTTTTTAATTCAGGAGAGTCTTTAGTTGTGTAGAGGGTAATTTTCATACCCCTGGGCGACTAGGGTCTCGAGATATAGGCCAACACGTGGGCCAGTGAATGCCTAGACAGTGTTTATACAATATGTATATCAAATGAAAGCTGTTGATGAGTGCTTTAGTAGAGAGTAATATATTATCCAGAGACGGACTGGGACTGGGATTAGGACTAGGATTGGGACTGAGACTCGGAGTGGGACTGGAACTGAAATAAAATACATACCACCCCCTGGGACAGGCAATAAGGGATGCAGAAGAATGAGAAGAAATTGAGAGAAGAGAAAAGAGAGAAGATGTAGATAGATGAAGCGAAAAGACGGAGGGAGGAGTGAATAAAAGGATTAGGAAAAAGTGAAGGGGGGGGGGGGGGGAGGGCAGAGTCAGACGGAAAAATCTTATTAAAATGTATGCAGATAGGCCAAATTGAGGGCAGGACAACGTCTGCCGGGTCTTCTAGTATTAATATAAATAACAGGAGTTGAGAGAGGAGGTTCATAATAGAAGAAAAAAGAGTTCGAAAAGGAAAATGGAATGAAAAAATGCAGATAAGTCTAAGAGTTAAAAGGGAAAAGAAATATTAGTAAGAAAAGGTGGAGATTAAAAATAAGAAAAACAGTAAAGACATATACAAAACAAGAACAAGAACAGAGAGAAAAAAAAGAAAATTCGTATATCCCCAGAACACCACTTACACGGTGTGGTAAATGGAGAACCATTTATGTTCAATACTCAGAAACCTGGTCATCCAAAAATACATCTGTCTGATTGAAGGGCTCCACCAGGGGTTTGAGAAGTCTTCCCAGCAAGCATGAGGGAATGCGGCACCTGAAAACTCAACCGTGTGTAGAAGAGAAACATGAAAATAGCATCAGTGAAATCCAGACGAAGACCTCTAAGACCTCTATGACAAGAATTGGCCGACCAACTGAGTTCCTAAAATTAAATACTCTGAACTCACAGGAAAGGAAAGCAACCTCCCCAGGGAGACGCGCCTCACTCTTGCTCAACCTCGATCTGGATATTGTTACAAGTTATACTCTTAACTATCCAGTATCAATGCCGACATACAAAGTGTTGGATTGCTTGCAACGTGTGCTGTCCCCACATGACACTATATTTTCAATTGCAATGTGGAACCACGTTTCTAACACACTGCCTCTCTAGTCCATTCTGCTGAATCTGCTAGTTTTCTCGGAATTTCGTTAGAGGATATTGATGACAATTTGTGAGTAATCGCACTTATTGGATGGGGTGAAGCACTGCTAAAATGACAACAAAAAGGAACAAGATAAACTATAGGTACAATAGTAGGGATAGGAGGGAAATGAGGAGTAAAAGAAGCACGTGTTGTTGGAGAAAGAAGGATGAAATTGAAAAGACAAAATAATAAGAAAGAGAGTGTGATATGTGAAGAGTAAAAGGAGGGAAGGGTAAAAGTGAGACAGATAAGTGGAGCAGATAAAATTTTGTTTGAGTTGTTTGAAAGTAAACAAGTTTGAATTTGGACTGATATCGCCTGTCATTACTTCTGTAGTATCAATAAAGCAGAGTGAGATGTATTTTCAGACATAGAGGCGCAGCAAGGCGTCTGAGTTATTTACTTTAATTTACAAAATATCGGTTCAGATCAGAGCTCACAATTACTTCTCCAACCAAGAATTTCATAACACCAAAAGCTGCCCCAGCGAGGCGACTAAAATACCAGATTCAAAGGGGTTGTGTAGCGCAACCTTTCCAGGTTGCCAGCGC